>NW_001889911.1:357578-362159 GCF_000143565.1 Laccaria bicolor S238N-H82
TAGTCTTAAAGACTCCTCAAGCACGCTCACTTGGATTCCTCGGTAATAGTAGAGAGCTCTCTTACTAATTGACGAGACAACCTTACAAAAGCTTTGTGATCCCCACTTAACACACTGGTTCCGGGCACACGTTACTTATGTCTGCGAAGAAAAGTCCTTAAATTGATTACAAACTTATCCACTACCTCAGATGCTACTGGGAGTGCGACAGCTGGTCAACGCGGGGGATAATTCCTTGCGTTTCAGCCTGCGCGCGTCCTCTTTTTATACTATTCTATGTCTTCTATTTATATTTATATGTCCGTGCTTTGTCCGAGAGGTCGGACGAATTAATACTGAATTTTTAGTAAAGGTTTGAAGTGGCTCGATTGTGCGTGGCACAACTGAGCTGACTTCTTTTAAGTTTTCGTAGTGTTTTCTCTATTGTGGCGACGCGACGCATCAGTATTGATGCGTACACGGGAATCGCCGTAAACGGTTTTCACGATCGGTTCAGCCGAGACGAACGGTCCGCTTAGTGATTTTCTCTCTATTATTAGATACTATGCCCGGGCCTCGGACCGCACGGCAAATCGTTCATAGTTTTTCTCTTTTGGCAGGCTTCGGAATATTTCACGAAGCTTAGTTTTCTTGGGTCAATGATGCCATGATTTGTGATGTGTTGATGCGCGTGATGCGCGTGATGCGCGTGATGCGTCTCTCCACATGACTTCTTGGATCATGCTTCGTAGCACGTGACCGAATGACTTCTCGCGTCGGGTACGCGTCGAGTTTCTACGCTCGCGCGTTTATCTTTTTAGAATTAATATCTTTTAATCCATAATAAAGTGAGACCCTGGTTTGGTGTAAACTCCAACACCCTGTGCGGGGGTGTTTTTACTCTAGAACACTCGGTAGCGTACTATTTCATGGTAGTGTAGCCTTTTATTAGACTTCGAGTGTATTGAGGTGATTCGGTCACGAACCGACCGCAATTCCTACTGTCTAAGGCGTGCACATTTCTCGGATGTAAACTTTAATCGACTAGACCGGGTTGCGTCTAACGATCCTTATGATCAATGTGACTGTATTTCTACTATAGGAGGTTTTATAGGAGAAATCGCTAAAATTCGCATTTTTACGGGTGTATTGTTACACTCCGTATCATCTCCCCCTCACTATAATACTGACCGTCCTCGGTCATCACTAGATCCCCGTATGAGGACGTTCCCCTCGTGTTTTTCTGGATTTTATATTGATATGTCTTCAAAAGATCACCGTCTGTCAAGCGTGTCTTTTATCTTTCGGCGTCAATTACTATTACTAGTGCAGGCGCGTTATTCTTCGAAGACATGACATCATATTCCTATTGTTGCCTAGGTACGCCTTAGTTGATTAACGTTTTTGACGTCCATTAAGATTTTCAGGGTCGACGGAACCGAGGGATTCTCAGCAATCTTCTCCCGTAGACTATTCTTCGGAAAGTGCCTCGCTATTCCGTATGTTCCGCCTGACGTTCCTATAAACTTCATGCTTTATGGGAGCGATTGTCACAATTTCTTTCTAACTTTCCCCACCATGCCTACCGCATTCCTTGGTTGTCGCGCCGCCGTTCAAGCGTTCGAAGTCGGCATTGACCTCTTCTCGCGTTCCCGCCTCAACGCTATGTCTGAGGCCGAGATTATGGCTATGCTATACCGCCTGCATAGTTATATGGTGAGTCTCTGTTCTTTTCTTTTATTCTCTGCTGATTTTAGACTTTTTATTGCCTTAGTTAGCATTGTTTTTAGACATCCTCGCTCGTCCTGGTGGTCCTACGCCACACGAGTCTCGTTTACTGGCGTCCGTTTACAATGCCGCCCAACGCGTTGAAGAACGCAACCAAAGTACTGCCTGGGAGGAATGGCTGCAAGAACCATTGGATGGTCATGCGCTTTATAGCCCTGTAAGTAACTTTCTTCCGTTCTTTCTTTTTATTTTTCTTCTAATGATTTTTATCTTTCTAGGGCGAATGCCTAGACTCCAGCTTTACCACGGGGTACATAGGAGAGGAGGACGCGCCGAGCGACCGCGGGTCTTCGTCACCTCCGGGGATCATTACTCCCCGAGGTCGAGCTCGTGTCGTTCAGTCCCCTTCTCCTACGGGATCCGATCTGTTGTTTCTACCGAGCCCTGGCCCAGAGTCCCTGCCAGTTTCCTCGCCTGACTCGACGCCGCCTGTCCCTGTTCGAAGGTCGAAGTGTACTCGTGCCATGGTCATGGACGAAGATTCGGATGTGGTCGAGATCATCGATCCTCCGTCTTCAACGCCCTTGAAGCTGGCTATTGGCCCTGTAAGTTTCTTCATTTTCCTCTGCTTAGACATTTTTACTAACTTTTTTGGTTTCTTAGCCAGGTAAACGACGCAAGATTATTGAGAAACCCTCGTCTGATGACGAGGCCATCCAACATCCCAACCGTTCACGTTCAAGCTCGTCGGACTCTGTACCTCTCGCTAGGCCTTTGCGTGCAGACAAGGGCAAGGCTCGCGCCAAGACGCCTCCGCCTGTTGCAGGTTCATCTCGAGTTGACAAGGGAAAGGCTCGCGCCAAGACGCCTCCGCCTGTTGCAGGTTCATCTCGAGTTGACAAGGGAAAGGCTCGGGCGAGGACTCCTCCTACTACTCGTAGTTCCGCCAAGCGTACTGCCTTTAAGCCACCGGTGGTCAAGCAGAAGGAAACTTCTGTTCAACCCAAGCGTCGCGGTCGCCCTCGTAAGAAGTGTAAGCTTTTTTCTCTTTCTCAATTTGCTTTTTAACTTTATAATTCGGGTTTTTTCCAGCTCCCGTTATTTTCCAAGAGCCCATCGTGTTCGACAAGAAGCGATTTAGTAAGTCGTTCTTCTTACTAGTATTTTGGTTACCCTGCTGACTTTCTTTTTAGAACGTGCCACCGCTAGATTTGGGCTTAAAGAGCTCCCCGCGGTTCTTAAGGGTACACAAATCCATGTATGTCTCCTCCTCTCANTTTTGTCTGAGTTTTCATAGGTACTGATACCTGGTTTATTAGATTGCCGAACCTTGCCTTCAGTGCTCCGCGCGCCAGGATTCCGTTGTCAAGAACTGCACCTTTCGTGGGTGGGGAACTCCCTGCGGTCCTGGCGGCGCGGCGCATGTTTCTTCGTGCGAGTACTATCTGAATGATGAACGCCGAGGGGCCGTCAGGGATGTCATCCGTAACCGGTTGGCTATTCATGCGCCTTCAGGTATGATTTTTATTTTTATTTTATAGTCTTTTTAATGACTTTTCACTTATTTTTCTAGCTATATCTGCGCTGATGGAGTCCATTGAAGAAGACACGCTTCATATGCGCACCCTATCCGCAGTCCTTGAGGCCATTCGCCATCGTCGCGACGCCAATCTTCGAGAGTTCGCAAACGCCATCGCGGACCTGTGTCTCACCGCCGAGCCTGGAACTCTTCTAGGCACTGTTTTCGAGACTCGCGAGGAGTTCGGCTCGTGGTACAGCTTCGTTCAAGACTTTGTAGATACTCAGGGGGTCCCAGTGCCTGCGGGTTCAACGACGGCCGATTTGGAGAGACTCGTCTCACTTTTTCAGCGAGACGATTCTCCTCCCATTGCTGGGCCTTCATCTCTGACACCTCGTCAACGCCGCGTCCGCTCGCTGTCCCTTATTCCTTCTATCGCCGTTGCTTCGCCTGGTCTTCCACCTTCCGCCCATTCTCAGGAGGAGGAGGAGGAGGTTATCGACGAGCTTGTTGACGAGGAGTAGGTGCGCTTGTTTTTACGGACTCTTTTACTTGGCATGCATTCGGACATCTTAGTTTTTTTTTTGGACTTTCTATATCAACCTTTTTGTGTCATTATCTTTTGTAGTTAGATTCTGCTGTCCTTATAGTAGAATCTTGACTTTGTCTTTCTTGAACTTTGAGATTTATTCCTAAGTGAGAGCCTTTTTGCATGCTTTCTAGAGTGTGAACTTGTGAATTTTCGACTTTATTTCGCCTTTTTCTATCAAATTCATTCTGCCTTAGGGTTTTATTGTCTCTAGTTCGCGTTTTTATGACTCTTTTCCCCTTGGTGGTTTTAGTGAATCATGAAATCGAATTTTTTATCTATCAAGGTAGCCTTGATCCCTCCCCCTCACTAAATATTGACTGTCCTCAGTCAAAACGACTAAGTTCATAGGTCACGTGGCGCGGGAAATCCAAGGCTCGGAAAGTTTATTCTATTTTTAGACGTGATCGCGCTGGAACGCGCAACTCCCAAATTTTTCACGCTTCAATTAAATTGCAACGCGGAATTTCGGAACGCGCACGCCTTGGTCTCAGACACACATATAAAAGCAGGCAGTGGCGAAAAATTTTCGGACAGAACAGTTTTTTGCTTTTCTACCACGCACTCTCATTTTACCACTCGCTCATTATGTCTATCCCACACAACGCTCTTCCCGCCGCTGTCAAGCTTCGCGAGTCCGCTCTCACTGCCTTCAAAACTTATCAGGACATGAAAGAGGGACTGAACAGCGCTGCCGCTCCCACCATTCTTGGCGTAGCCGCTAATTACTGTGTAAGTCGCGAATTTTTCTGTTATAAACTTCGTA
>NW_001889911.1:362209-363097 GCF_000143565.1 Laccaria bicolor S238N-H82
GAGACGGGCTGAGCAGGAGCAAAGACCTGAGAAGGCGAAGGCTGAGATGGTGGCTGAGCAGGAAGTTGATATTGATTGTACGGTAGGACATAAGATGGTACACGGTGGATGGTAAGGTGAACCGCAAGTTCGTTCTCTATGAACCGCAAATGTTGAGAAGACTGTGACACGCGGGAGTGAGAATAGTGCAATCGAACGCGCTGACAAGATGCGTGAACACCTAAACAACACACACACACAAACACCTTAAACACTTATCACCACAGGTACGTGCTCGGTACTTCGAGTTCGGGTTCGTACGGTAAACAGAATTACCACACTTGTTTTGTAAGAACTTAAGTAGAAGTTCGGGGAAACGTTTTTGTATATTTTATATCACTTGTCTAAGTCTAGTAGACCTTTTCGGAACAAAAGGTATTGTTTTACGTGCGGACACAGTGTAGAATTCGAAACTTTAGTAGTCTTTGAAGGGAAACGGCTTTTATTGGGACTGTCTCAGTGTTCTGGGATTGCGCTCTAACTGTATACGAAGAAATGACAAGGAAATTGTGCTTTGTAGACTTTTTATAACTCCCTTGAGTTTTTATTATGCCTCTGATGCGGTCCAAACTAGTCTTAAAGACTCCTCAAGCACGCTCACTTGGATTCCTCGGTAATAGTAGAGAGCTCTCTTACTAATTGACGAGACAACCTTACAAAAGCTTTGTGATCCCCACTTAACACACTGGTTCCGGGCACACGTTACTTATGTCTGCGAAGAAAAGTCCTTAAATTGATTACAAACTTATCCACTACCTCAGATGCTACTGGGAGTGCGACAGCTGGTCAACGCGGGGGATAATTCCTTGCGTTTCAGCCTGCGCGCGTCCTCTTTTTATACTATTCTAT
>NW_001889911.1:363147-364114 GCF_000143565.1 Laccaria bicolor S238N-H82
TTCGTCTCGTCAAGTTCGTATTTATCTTTTATCTTCATAAATCGTAAACTAACGCGCTCGTCCTTTGTTATAGACGAGTCTGCCAACTCCTTGCTCATCGACAACCCTCTGTACAGGGAGATCTTAGCGCGCGCACATGCTGCTGTTACCAACCGCATGCCGGCTTATCCCACCCTTGCTTATTTCAAGCAGCAAGAGGTCGATCTTCGTGAACGCGTTCTTCTTAGCATGCAGCGCCTCGACTTGGAGCTTCGTCTTCGCGATGTACTTGTCGCTGATTACGAAATTGCCCTTGCCCAGATTGCTGAGCGTGAAGTAACTAAGGAGTAGTAGAACTATCCGAACTTTTTTGTAGACGGACACCTAGAGCCCGCATGTATAGTTGACTACGCATGGAAAATCTAGAAGGCGCTTGCGCATTATGTTTATAAACTGCTGGAGGTTTTTATTAAACTTTTTAGCCAATTTTAAAGCATAAGTCTACTAAGCCTCTTCTTCACTTAAATCTTCGATTTCTTCTAAGTCTCCGGATTCATCTGCGGAAGACCCATCAAGATTAACTCCTTCAAAGTAGTAATCTCTTGCGTTAGGTCTTTCTTCAACGCCTGTGTTTTCGATTTCATCCAGTTCCTCATTGCTTGCATCAATAAGTGTACTGAAGTGCTCAGGTAAGTCGATCCTTTCTCTTGCGAAATACGGAATGACTCTGAACGCTCCAATTTTATTGTGATTGACTGATCCGTCCAGTTCACAAACTATATATGAACCTCCCTTTGTTCGACGTACCACAATCATAGGTCCCAGGTATCTTGGTTGCATTTTACTATTTAATGACGAGGATACTTGTGAATTTCTGATAAGCACCAGGTCTCCGGGTTTATACATTCGACCACTGATTTTATGGCGGTGGCTTAGTTCATATTTTGCCACTCTTTTCACTTTTTCTAAGGTGACCCTCTCGCGCATT
>NW_001889911.1:364164-365486 GCF_000143565.1 Laccaria bicolor S238N-H82
TGGTTATATATCGTATTCATCATGGTTTCCACTGTAGACGCGGTGCCCGATTCTTGACTTTGCTTAGAATAATATTTTTCTAAGTAGTTTACCAGAACCGTACTAGCCGCCTTGTCTGTCATCTTTTCTTTTTCATGTTTTAAGTATTTTGTAAGATACAAATTCCTAGTCTCTTCTTCAGAGAATTGATCGTCCATTGGTAAGGCGTACGATAGGACTTTATATCCTCCCGCACCGTCTTCTTCAAAAGCTATCGCAACTTCTCCTTGATCTTTTTCAATCAAATCATCGAGGGTTGAAAAACTTTCTCAGTTTTCGGTTGAAGATCCTCTTCAGTGTGCATTTTCATCATTACTGGTGGTTTTCCTCTGTCAAAAGTGGGTAACATTGCTCTTCTGCCAGTGTTTGGATCCGTTATGGTTACCGTCTGTCCTCCGTCCGTAGAGTTTACGACCACGCTCCCTGTTAACACGTCAAAGGGCCTGCCCAATAGTACTTTATAGGCTGGGTCCCGTATTACATGCACTTGCAGGTAAATCGTAATTCCTCCGAAGTTAAATGGAACATTTTTGGCGAGACCAAGGGTCTTTTCCACAGTTCTATTCGCACTTTGCATTTGAATGGTTATATCAGGATCCCAAGGGACTGCTAATTTCTTAGCAACCTCCACATCCATTGATACAATTTGTGAGCCACCATCCAACAAGCTCTCTACTTGACCAAACTTATTAATTACTGGATATATCGATTTTAAAGCATGGGACTCTTTAGATACGTAAATCTCCTTCGGAGTTTCCGATGAGCCTAGGCCTTGCAAATATTGCTCAACAGGGTCTGTCAGGACTATAGAACCCTTTGGTATTACTCCATCATCCTCTGTTGTGCACATAAAAGTGGCTTTGATGTCCAAGTCATTTATATTGATTTTTCCGAAATTAAAATTATCTTCTTGCTTTTTAATTGGAGGTGCGTCTTTATCAACCTCCTCGACTATAGTTACTTTTCGATTGTGAGCAGTCTGAATTGGTACCTTCTTTTTAGCTAAGGCCTTAAACAATTCTTGCCTTACTCCAGGAGAAATGCTCATAAGTACTTCCGCGCTTAGAGTAACAGGTGCTTTTAACAGACTGCTCAACGCTTGTTCCTCATTTTTAACATTTTCTATTGGAGCTAAATGCTTGTATGCTATCGGGCGCTTCTCATAGAAAGGCACTGGGTCATACTCTTCAACCGATTCTTTCGCGTTACTATTTAAGTCTGGGATACCGAGATATGGTAATTGTTTGTGCCTTGGATTAGGATCCTCGACATCATCATTTCTT
>NW_001889911.1:365536-366586 GCF_000143565.1 Laccaria bicolor S238N-H82
CTTGGCAAGGTTCTTGGGTCCACAGCACTTTGTGAGCATTTGTATAATATCCCAATGGGGCCTTTCGATTCTGCCATTTGCCTTAGAATTATACGGAGATATCCTAATACCCTTTATCCCGTATTTTTCTTCGAGCCATTTTACAGCAGCAAGGAAAACCGAACCATTGTCAGTTATTATTACTTCTAGACAACCCCATCTGCAGATGACTTCTTCAAAAAGCCATAAGCCGACAGTTCTTGCAGTTTCACTTTTTAGGGGTTTTCCTTCAACCCAGCTTGACAGTGCACACCTCCCATGGACGATGTACTTACATCCATTTGATTTCGGAGTCATGTGTACGGTATCAGCGTGTAGTCGTTGGAAAATAGATGGTGTATGTGTCACGGTGGGTGGGATTTCCACCACACGTTTGGTTCGTTCCTGACAACGCTGGCATGTTTTCACATACCAATGTACGTCTCTTTCGATTTCAGGCCACCAAAAACGCTCTGTTAACATATTCTGCGTTGCATATGCTCCCCTATGTCCCATAGCATCGTGTGCAGATCTCATCATGTACATTCGGTGAGACTTGTCGACCACTAGCTTGTGACGTGATTCAATGCTTCGACGATATAATCTATCCTCTTTGTCTAGGAAGAAACTTTTTGCAAATCTTACGAAAGCGCCATACTTTTTATCAGAATATCCTTCGATCTTTTTAGGATTTTTCAGCCATTCTCTTAGTATAAGAAGGAATTCATCCTGTGACTGTCCAATGAATGACCTATGAGTTTCCGGGTAAGGTTGCTCTGTTTCTAGTTCATCAAACCTGGCCTCCAGGCCTGGTGAAGTTAAAGTCGAAATCATGTAAGTTCGAAGAAATTCCTTCTGTTCTGGGCTGCTTTTTGTATGATCTGGATCATTGTCCACTCTTGTTTTCACATCTTTAGCTATTTTCTGTGTCATTGCTATTTCCCTGTCTAGTTCATCCTGAAAATCTGAGATGTCTAGAGCCAATTGTTGGATATATCCCCCCCTCGAGTCAATTTGATCTTTGAAGGTTTC
>NW_001889911.1:366636-368315 GCF_000143565.1 Laccaria bicolor S238N-H82
GAATCGAGCTTCTCTATCATTCAAAGTTATAGAACCGAACCTGGCATACTGCCTAAGCCCAGTCGTATGGCTATCCTGATATATGTAGAACCCAACCGCTTTCCAAGAGGTGTCTACAGCTAGTACCACTGGGTTAGGATTATTTTCGTAATCCAACGGCACGAGCACTTTACTTTCGCGAAGTGAGGATTTCAATTTGTCCATAGACTTTTCTTGTGCCGGTCCCCATACAAACAGAGCTCCCTTTTTGCATAAATCGTTGAGAGGTTCTGCTTTCTTTGCAAAATTCTCAATAAACATTCTGCAGACCCCTACAGTTCCTAGAAAAGCCCTGACATCATGTAGGTCTTTACAAGGTCCCCAAAGATCTATAACTTTCATTCTTTCAGTTTCCGGTTTTCTGCCTTCATAAGTGCATAGGTGGCCTACTACTGTTATTTCAGCCGCACAAATTACCGACTTAAATCCCGAAAAGGTTCCTCCAGCATATTTCATCCTATGAACTACCCTGTTAGCATTTTCGAAGTGTTCCATTATGAACCTTCTTACACCGCTATTTTCAGGTATAGTCTCATATTTTCCATCTGGTAACTCATACCTTGTTGCAGGCCCTCTGACAGGCACATCATCAATATATGGTACAGTTACTTCAGGAATTTCTTCTTGTAAAATATACGTAACATCATCATGGAAAATTGGAACGGAATTTGTCCAACCCATGGGTAGAGTGACAAGCCTTAAAGCTCCAAAAGGTGTTTGAAATGTAGTCAGATCCCTGGAAGTTTCTGCCAAGAGCCTTTCATCATATCCTACGTATAAATCAAACATTCCTCCGCAAGCACGACCAGCGAAATGCGTAGCAAGTGCATCGGTTGCCGATGGTAACCCTGAATGCGCTATAGTCACTGCATTTAAAGGTTCCAGGCTATGTACAAGCCTCAAACTTTTTCCATCTTTCTTTAATACACAAAACCATCTTGACCTATAAGAAGAATTTGAGGGTTCATATACCCCAGCATCCAATTTGGTTTTAATAATTCTGCACACTTCTTGATAAAGTCCAGGAGGTATTGGAATATTTTTCAAAACCCACGGCGTATGTGGAATTATTGGAATGTCTACGGGTGGGAAGTATTCTGTTTTGAAGCTCCCCCTCTCACTATCATCCCAAGCAAAGGCTTCGTTGTTTTCCATCATAAAATGATGTAGTAGTTTGCGCTCCTCTGGCCACAAGAAATCGCCGTCATGAACTTTGTCAAATTGCTCTCTTCGCTCTTCAGTATAGCGTCCCGTGGGTGTGAATTTTGGTGGGTTTCTATTCAGCTTTGGCAAGGTGTCCATTGGATCGCCTTTTATATCCCGAATAATTCGAAATTTATCTGGTAGGTCCTGAAAGACGGGTCGGATTTTCTGTGCGACTGGTTTATACTTTTTAGTTACCAGTACCTCCCTTGTCGCAGGATGTTCACCCTCCACTTCGCTCGGTTGCGCTTTACCGTCATGGTTATATATCGTATTCATCATGGTTTCCACTGTAGACGCGGTGCCCGATTCTTGACTTTGCTTAGAATAATATTTTTCTAAGTAGTTTACCAGAACCGTACTAGCCGCCTTGTCTGTCATCTTTTCTTGTTCATGTTTTAAGTATTTTGTAAGATACAAATTCCTAGTCTCTCTTC
>NW_001889911.1:368988-370366 GCF_000143565.1 Laccaria bicolor S238N-H82
GGACTGCTAATTTCTTAGCAACCTCCGCATCCATTGATACAATTTGTGAGCCACCATCCAACAAGCTCTCTACTTGACCAAACTTATTAATTACTGGATATATCGATTTTAAAGCATGGGACTCTTTAGATACGTAAATCTCCTTCGGAGTTTCCGATGAGCCTAGGCCTTGCAAATATTGCTCAACAGGGTCTGTCAGGACTATAGAACCCTTTGGTATTACTCCATCATCCTCTGTTGTGCACATAAAAGTGGCTTTGATGTCCAAGTCATTTATATTGATTTTTCCGAAATTAAAATTATCTTCTTGCTTTTTAATTGGAGGTGCGTCTTTATCAACCTCCTCGACTATAGTTACTTTTCGATTGTGAGCAGTCTGAATTGGTACCTTCTTTTTAGCTAAGGCCTTAAACAATTCTTGCCTTACTCCAGGAGAAATGCTCATAAGTACTTCTGCGCTTAGAGTAACAGGTGCTTTTAACAGACTGCTCAACGCTTGTTCCTCATTTTTAACATTTTCTATTGGAGCTAAATGCTTGTATGCTATCGGGCGCTTCTCATAGAAAGGCACTGGGTCATACTCTTCAACCGATTCTTTCGCGTTACTATTTAAGTCTGGGATACCGAGATATGGTAATTGTTTGTGCCTTGGATTAGGATCCTCGACATCATCATTTCTTTCAAGTAATTTTTGATTATTTTTCAAAGTTTTCTTTGGTCCATTGAGATTTTCTGGTTTCTCGGGAGGAGTTTCTTCTTCCTCTGATTCTTCGATAATCACAACTTTCCTACCCCTTTTCTTTGGTGCGTCCTCCGGTGCCTTTGGTTCTCCAGCATTGGGTTTAGTCTTACTGGAAGGCCCCTTCATCGGACTCTTTAGTTTCCCGACTGTCCCTGAGTCTCGGTTTGAGATCTACGGGTGACGGCAAACTGCGACGCGTCTACGTCCCTCGTTTTATTGGGGTTTGTAACAAGGTTCGCAAGCATGTCGGTAAGTTTTAATACTTGGTTGTTCATGTTGAGAATCACATCGTCTCTTGTATCTCGCATCTGGTTTGTAAAAACGGAAATTTCATTTCCATTATTATTATCCGGTAGCCTGATTATACCTGGGACAACAGCTTCTTGACTAAAGACTTCTCCAGGCTCTGCAAACATATTATTTTGTAGAGTCGAATTTTGCCTACTAGCCTCCTCGACAATTTGTCGAACGGATTTTTCGCCATTCCCTCTAGGTACTGCAGTATTATTATGCGTAAAATACATTCGGTTCCCAAGAAGCTTGATTTTCTTCTGGGCTACGTGTGCTTCTCTATGTGGACAATTCGAAGTAAAATGGCCTGGTTCATCACAGTACCAACAGCCATCTGAAGTCATT
>NW_001889911.1:371601-372663 GCF_000143565.1 Laccaria bicolor S238N-H82
CCACATGACTTCTTGGATCATGCTTCGTAGCACGTGACCGAATGACTTCTCGCGTCAGGTACGCGTCGAGTTTCTACGCTCGCGCGTTTATCTTTTAGAATTAATATCTTTTAATCCATAATAAAGTGAGACCCTGGTTTGGTGTAAACTCCAACACCCTGTGCGGGGGTGTTTTTACTCTAGAACACTCGGTAGCGTACTATTTCATGGTAGTGTAGCCTTTTATTAGACTTCGAGTATATTGAGGTGATTCGGTCACGAACCGACCGCAATTCCTACTGTCTAAGGCGTGCACATTTCTCGGATGTAAACTTTAATCGACTAGACCGGGTTGCGTCTAACGATCCTTATGATCAATGTGACTGTATTTCTACTATAGGAGGTTTTATAGGAGAAATCGCTAAAATTCGCATTTTTACGGGTGTATTGTTACACTCCGTATCAGTGCGTACATACATATCAACGTAAATGCGGGTTCCAAGGGAGGGGCAGTATTTTCGGAGGCCTCTGGGCCCAGCTTGTTTGAATTCGGCCTTGCCGAATTGATTAGCAGCACCGCCGTACATTGAATAATACTCCTCTTCGTGACGCTTGAGTCAGCTCTCGTGAGCCAGGTAAGCACACTGTGCTTCCCCTTTGTAGGACGAATTCTCACCTATCTTCGAATAGCAGGCGCTGCCGTTTTCTCTTCAACAACGAAGACTATTATTTTGCACGGTGAGAATCTCGTTTCCTCGGCGCCACCGATCCTCTCTTCAACCTCTTAAGGAGCTCGGCTGATCATCTAACACAGATCTTGTCAATACACGAGCATTTTCCTCAAGAATCTTTTGCATCTAACACCGCCATCTATGTCTCATAACTGAAAGAAATCGCCGATGACGGAGATGCTCAAACAGTTCAACAGTACATAAATGATGGATAGACAACACGATTAGATACACACTGAGTTGGTTAATGTGCCTGAACACACTTGTTAATGCATTTGGAACGCACGATCATTATTACGTCTGGAACGCACGATCGTTATTGCGTCTGGAATGCACAATGGATAATGCGCCT
>NW_001889911.1:372713-388233 GCF_000143565.1 Laccaria bicolor S238N-H82
ACTGCAGTATTATTATGCGTAAAATACATTCGGTTCCCAAGAAGCTTGATTTTCTTCTGGGCTACGTGTGCTTCTCTATGTGGACAATTCGAAGTAAAATGGCCTGGTTCATCACAGTACCAACAGCCATCTGAAGTCATTTTATAACTCGCCACTTTGCTTTGTGGGTTACTGATATTCGGCTGTTGGTGAACTAAAGTCTCTAAGAGTTTCTTCATTTCGATCTGCGTGTTTTGTACCATATTACGAAGTTCTGAATTCTGTTTTTGATCTACTTTAATTTGATCAAGGAACGTTGCAGTAATACTTCGCAATTCTTCGAATTCATCGTGCTCCGTTTTAATTTCCCGTTCGCGCGCTTGAACTGATCTACCAGTCGATACAGCTCTCGCGTTGCTTGGGTGGTCTTGGGAGTCTCCAGTAAGACGTCCAGCGATGGTTTCTGCCATGTCTATAATGTCTATGATATCGTATGGATCTTCAGTTCTTCTAGCAGTGGTCTCATCCTCGTTGCCTTTCTGTTTTCGGTCTCTAGTTTGTTCAACATTCAAACTGGCCTTAACTTGATCAGCAAAGGAATCTGTCAGACAGCCTAAGAACATGTCAACTAGCTCTCGGTTGCTCACCAGTACTGGCGGCGCCATGAGTAATTTTTGTTGTGCCCTAAAACTTCGAGTTAAAATTTTCAACTCTGTCAAGTTCTTTTCTGCTAGCCGACTGTTTTCTCTACATACAGCTCTTAGTCCAGTTAAAGTCCCTTTTCCTGCATTTCGCGCATCAGGGTAATCTGCTATTAGAGCCTTTTTAAACTCGTCAAAGGAGCCGTCTTCGAATGTTTTAAATGCTTTCCATTCGAATTCAGTCCGTTGATCCGTATATTTTCCTAATTTCTTCTTTTTCTCCACGTCACTATTAATACCATATTCTGCGAAAAGATCTTCCATTTGGTCTAAGAAACGTAGAAGCTCAATTGGTTTCTCTTTATCGAAGAACGGGGCTCCCTTATTACCAGGTAATGGCATGGTTCTGTGTGAAGACCGACCTGTAGGGGCCGGTTCTTCTATGCTTGAACTCGATGGGTCAGGCATGATTATTGGGTTTCTTCTGGCTTTTGAGTTCGAAGATTTTGGTTCAGATTGACGAACCGCTTTCGCAGGTCGACTAGGTATAGGTTTTGGAGGTACTTCTTTTCTTAACGGGTAACGTTGTACGACTGGCTCAGCAGCGCGTTTGGGTTTCCGTGTAGGAGGTAAGGGTACTTGTGGACCTTCTCTAGCTCTTTTAGATGTGGCTGTTTCTCTGATTTTTATGGCTGCCGTTGTAAACGACTTTTGATGCTAGTTCTTGGTATTAGAAACTAGGCTTGGTTTTTTATGGTCTTTGGTTGATTCAAACAGATGTTTAAATAATTCGAAAACCGCTTTCAAACAACTTTTTCAAGTACAATTGAAAAACAAAACAAATGAAAACCCTCGCGGTGGGCTCCAGATGAGAAGACTGTGACACGCGGGAGTGAGAATAGTGCAATCGAACGCGCTGACAAGATGCGTGAACACCTAAACAACACACACACACAAACACCTTAAACACTTATCACCACAGGTACGTGCTCGGTACTTCGAGTTCGGGTTCGTACGGTAAACAGAATTACCACACTTGTTTTGTAAGAACTTAAGTAGAAGTTCGGGGAAACGTTTTTGTATATTTTATATCACTTGTCTAAGTCTAGTAGACCTTTTCGGAACAAAAGGTATTGTTTTACGTGCGGACACAGTGTAGAATTCGAAACTTTAGTAGTCTTTGAAGGGAAACGGCTTTTATTGGGACTGTCTCAGTGTTCTGGGATTGCGCTCTAACTGTATACGAAGAAATGACAAGGAAATTGTGCTTTGTAGACTTTTTATAACTCCCTTGAGTTTTTATTATGCCTCTGATGCGGTCCAAACTAGTCTTAAAGACTCCTCAAGCACGCTCACTTGGATTCCTCGGTAATAGTAGAGAGCTCTCTTACTAATTGACGAGACAACCTTACAAAAGCTTTGTGATCCCCACTTAACACACTGGTTCCGGGCACACGTTACTTATGTCTGCGAAGAAAAGTCCTTAAATTGATTACAAACTTATCCACTACCTCAGATGCTACTGGGAGTGCGACAGCTGGTCAACGCGGGGGATAATTCCTTGCGTTTCAGCCTGCGCGCGTCCTCTTTTTATACTATTCTATGTCTTCTATTTATATTTATATGTCCGTGCTTTGTCCGAGAGGTCGGACGAATTAATACTGAATTTTTAGTAAAGGTTTGAAGTGGCTCGATTGTGCGTGGCACAACTGAGCTGACTTCTTTTAAGTTTTCGTAGTGTTTTCTCTATTGTGGCGACGCGACGCATCAGTATTGATGCGTACACGGGAATCGCCGTAAACGGTTTTCACGATCGGTTCAGCCGAGACGAACGGTCCGCTTAGTGATTTTCTCTCTATTATTAGATACTATGCCCGGGCCTCGGACCGCACGGCAAATCGTTCATAGTTTTTCTCTTTTGGCAGGCTTCGGAATATTTCACGAAGCTTAGTTTTCTTGGGTCAATGATGCCATGATTTGTGATGTGTTGATGCGCGTGATGCGCGTGATGCGCGTGATGCGTCTCTCCACATGACTTCTTGGATCATGCTTCGTAGCACGTGACCGAATGACTTCTCGCGTCGGGTACGCGTCGAGTTTCTACGCTCGCGCGTTTATCTTTTTAGAATTAATATCTTTTAATCCATAATAAAGTGAGACCCTGGTTTGGTGTAAACTCCAACACCCTGTGCGGGGGTGTTTTTACTCTAGAACACTCGGTAGCGTACTATTTCATGGTAGTGTAGCCTTTTATTAGACTTCGAGTGTATTGAGGTGATTCGGTCACGAACCGACCGCAATTCCTACTGTCTAAGGCGTGCACATTTCTCGGATGTAAACTTTAATCGACTAGACCGGGTTGCGTCTAACGATCCTTATGATCAATGTGACTGTATTTCTACTATAGGAGGTTTTATAGGAGAAATCGCTAAAATTCGCATTTTTACGGGTGTATTGTTACACTCCGTATCAATGTGGCCATTGACTATGGGGGAACATGGACGGCGAGGATGGTGTGATCTACGTCGAGGCCATGGATTGTGTGACCTTCCCTGTAAAGTTCCGGTGAATTTGGATATCCATGGGCCAAATGGATGTGAGTCGTACCTGATTCTCCAACGCCTCTTTCTTTGGCGCAACCTCTCCGAGAAATTTCCTCACTGAACGTACGTCTTCCCACAAATCGGCAAGTTTGAGGACGGTCGTGGACAATTCGCGACTGTTGCGTATCGTAATAAGAGGGCGCGAAATGAGGGCGACGACAACTGCAAGATCGAATTCCTACCACACGCGTGAGCCAAGCAACATCGAACTTGAGCTTGAGCTTGAATGCCTCATTCGCGGGGGGGTTTGAAGCGCGCCCCGTCCCCTGAGCTAAAAGTTATGTCGCAATTGGCTGGGGAAACGGTCTGGCAGGCCCAAATTCTGTTGTCGCTCTCGAGCGTGTATTTACTGGGAGTTGATCGGAGGGAGGCAAAGGTGGTGTTCTTGCAGTCGAAGAAGGTTTCGGAAGGGGACAACAACTTGGACGATGTTGTGGAAGTTGGGCAAAGTTCCCGTTTCGTAGAACAGCAATAACACTTGAGACGGGTTGACCAGGAACAAAGTCCTGAGATGATGGAGGCTGAGGTGGCGACTAGGCAGGAAGTTGATATGGGTTGTACGGTGGGACATAAGATGGTACACGGCGGATGGTAACGTGAACCAAAAGGTCGTTTGCTATGAACTGCAAACGCGGCCGTTGAATATGGGAGAACATCGACAGCGAGGATGGTTCGACCTACGTCGACGCCATGGATTGTGCGTGGCGTCTTTCTTTGGCGCAACAGTCGTGCACAATTCGCGGCAAGATTAGGAAGAGAAGGGAGAGTTCGAAGGAGTGCAGCTCGGATGCTGCGGATGTCCTGTAAAAAGGCGGTTCTGTGGAGTCTGGGAGCGGAAAAGGGAGGGGGACCGGCGTGGGCAGAATTTTTATTAAAGGGTCCATGGGACTTTGTAATGAGTCAGTTACATAACGTTGGGAAAAGAACGGACGGACATACTTTCGATAATCTGGTGTAAATAGAAAATGAGCAAAATGATGAGGAAGAGGTTCTTGATATGGTCTCGCAACTTGTACCACCCGCGTGAGCCACACGACATCGAGCTTGAACTTGAGCTTGAATGCCTCATTCGCGAGGGGCTTTGAAGCGTGCCCAGTCCGAAGGTGTTGATCTTGAGGTGCAGGCGTCGACATGGGACTCGACTTCTCCTTCCCCTGCTCTGGACTGACGATAACTTGAGGAAGCGTCTCATCCTCATCCTGACAGGAACGGCGCACGGTCAGGCGGTGGTGGGAGTCATAATGGATGCATGCCAGCTGGAGGTCGAGGATTTCATCGAGAGACGCCATTGGGGAATCGATGCACATGGGAAGCAGACAGGTGTATGACTTGCCCGCGGAACTGTGCGCGCTTGGTAGTGGTAAGAAGCGGTAACAACACTCTTCAATATTCAACGACGACCACACAAAACTTCGCGTGGAGGGCTTGTTTCTGATTCTTGAGTTTGCGAACAAAGCAGGCCTGTAGTTTCCATCGTTAAAAGGCAAAGGGAACCTGGTAATAAAATTGCGCACCCTCTGTTCTATTCCGCTCCACTCTCGCATCATTTGTGCTGGACTGTTGCGCCCGCCCGGGTTTTACGATCCTACAGATGGTATGTGTTAGGAAGAGAACAAAGTTTAGGTCAATAAGAAGTCTACCTGTGATACCCCCACGCATTGAAACACAACATGTCGAAACATAAAGACAACAAACAAGAATAACTTGAACAAGTAAAGTACAGTGGAGTCTCTGGCCAAGCGCGTTGCTTGCCATGATCCACCGCTGTTGGGTATCCAGCCTCACAAATTAATGCGTAGCACAGATACGTTCCACATGCCCAGCCTCACTATACGTGGAGCTTATGACACTGGCAAAGCGTCGTCGTCATGGTTGTAATGGTAGAGTGAAAGAGATTCGGAATTTTTCCTTTTAACGTTGATCACATGATCGTCCTGTACTGCTTACGTAGTTGATAATCAATGACAAACCATAGTAATGGGTGGGCTGATGAACGTGTCTCCAAGAACGACGGATGGTTTAAGCTTTAGAATTTCACCAGTTCACAATGACTTCGAGTGATTACTATCTGATATACATGTTTGTGCTGTTGCCCCTTCAATATCTCCATTGTTTTCATCATTCTCCCAAGATTCTGTCCAATGGTGACTCTGTCTTGACTATTGGGACGAATCTACGGGTTTGTACATTGGAGTCAGTAAAAAACTGAATTGGGAGTCCACTTGCTCATCATATAAATTCTAACAATCGAACTTTGAGAGGCCCGCCACGGGGTAAACCGCCGTCCAAAATTCCTCAGCATTCTTGATGACCCGAGTTTTGAAGATGACTGGCCCAGCAATGAAGGGTAGTTCTATCACACATTCCGTATCAACCCCATATTCCTGAAAAGCAATGAAAGACCGCAGCGCCGGGAAAATGGCAGGTTTAAGCCATGGAACAACATGATCGACCTTGACTGGGTTGCCACTGGCGGCTTGTACTATCAAATAGATCTCCTCAACCCTTGGACAACAGTGCGGTGGTCGCTGAAAATCGTTTCTATTTACGCTCCCGATTATTACACGCAAGGTGTTAAGCTTGTTCCCTTCCGCTAACATCCGGAAGCGTTCCGAATCTAGACCCCACTTCAGTAAGTCGTTCATGACAATGACATTTTGACGCACAGGCAAAATAAAACACTTCGATTCCTTTGCCGCAAACATCGAGAAGTTTTTCAATAGGCGCATGGAACGAATGGTCGTGGACCATAGTAAGAGTAGATAGATCAATTACCGGGTTCCCATTTGACCATGTCGCGGTGAGCAATTGATCCAAAACATAAAAGGAGGAGGAACCGATGGAAAGCCTTTCGAGACGACAGACAGGCGAAAAGGGAGATAACGCGAAAGGCGTTACATTTGTGTCGTCAAGGCCTAGTGCTCCAATCTGCAGTTGACGAAGATTGCAACAGTTTGCAAAGAGAGACAATGGCCAGGAGCGAAGGTGGGTTAGCGCCAGACATTCAAGTCTTTCAGAACTGAGCAATCTGATCAATTGCGTTCGTAAGCCTTCATGCATAAAATTCCAAACGGAGCCCTTTTCGGTGCCGTCACCGGTAATGTGAAGACTTCGCAGTTGAGAGAATTGTTGAAGAAGCAAGACATAGATGCGGGCCTCGACTTCTCCATCTGTGTAATAATGAAGGTAAAGCACGTAGGTGGCAAGACGGGGACTCCTCGCCAAAATGGAGTCAAGTTGTGAAATTGTAGTTCGATGAATAGCTATGGTGTCAAACAGCTGTCGTTGACACGGTTCCACCAGAGCTTTGCACGTTCTGGAAAGTGAACGGATTGATTCCCAGTCGGATTTTAATGTGAGAACAAGCAGGATAGCATGAATGACATCGAAGGGCACCTCATAGGTCATCGTTCAAACGGAAACCTGGAATGGCATTGTCTCGCCTGAGCAATGCGAGTCGGAGAGATTCTGGTTCTTAGCAAATGAAAGGGGAAAGTTGGCTTGTTACGTCACAGCTACTAAATCGACATAGGCAGTGCTGTTCAAGCAAATGTGGTACACAAATTCACCTGCTCCTGCCAAGGACAACCCTCCTTATCGCAAACCGCACCAATAGTCCACGCATACGAATGGAAATCACCCAAGGCTGACACCCCAATTCCCCGCCAACAGACAAGGCCTATTCTTCGCAATCCACGGAATTGTCTTGAAAGGACAGGACAAAGGTCTCCACAGGGTTCCTTCAAATCACTTGGTGACGTGTACAACACAAACCCGCGGTCTCGAACGAGAGCCTTTGCAGCGTCGTTCATTCCCTCAGCTCCCCAGAAGGCGCAAGACTTATGATTCGGCGTGAGGCTTGGATAGAGGCAACAAATGTCGTTGGCTGTGACGAAGTTCATAGAGCCTGTATGCAACGAGGCGAAGACAACAGAAAGAAAAGAGTCCTTGTGAACGCTTTCCGATACTGAAACGTTGGACGCCCCATTCGAATATAGGCTAAAGCTCGCAACGTCGGAGATAGGGTATTGATCATCAACGCCTGTGTCCACCAGCTCGTAGCCTCGTTTCATGAAAAAGCTAGACATGGCGCATAGACGTCCCAGGGGAACGACGATGTTTAGATCCCTTGGGATCCAAACATTGTCACGAACTGGCACGATCATCTTCAACGCGACCGATCCAACAATCGCTCCATTTACGCTGGACAAGTCGTCATAAAACGAAGCAAGCGACTCTGAATAAACAGCTAATTTATCACAAATCGCACGAAGCCACATCGCAACATACCTCTCTCAATATAAATCGACAACATGTGCTCCAACTTGAACTGTAAGTATTGCTTCACTGCTTCGCGTGCGCATAATCCACAAGAGGCAAACTTGGTGAGTGTCCGGCAACTGCAATAATCAAACACCATATGGCGAAAGTCGACGCCGGTTGTGAAGAGCATATGAAACTTGTATGAAACCCACTGGCACCAACCTCCTGTGTGACCTGTTGCCATTTCCCCTAGGATACCACTCGTCTTCTGGTGACAATCAATGAACCAGCTACTGGCCGACAAACTCGTCAATGCAGGGAAGGTAACAAACTCGTGAAGCATTTAGTCAATAAAGGTTGATCTCCATCACATTCAGATGTCTCCCAGACTTATAGAAGGCGTCCTTTTCGACACTGCCGACATAAAAGACGTGCTTTATGTCCCGGTGCCCTTTAATCCAGGCGTCATATCACCTACTTCCATTGACGATTGCATGATCCATTACTGGGTACCCCACACGCAGCATAAAAACCGGAGTCTCCGGCTGGACTTGTACCGAACGACTATTCAGGTCATGATCGGGGACGCAATTGCCGCATACACGATGCACTTCACGGATCAAACTATGGGGTTTCCCGTCAACAAATGTGTCCATGAAATGAGAAAAAACAGTGTTTATAGCAAGTGGACGGGTCCAATTCTTGTCATTAAATCTGATCACGAGGGACGACCGGTTCCATGCAAAGGAAAAGATAGCCTGTACATCCCTGATGCTATCGAACAGTAAGTGTTCGCACAACGGTTTTTCAGTGGCCCTTACTTATGAATCCATAGATTTTTTAATCTGGTAGAAACAGAATCGCCATATAAAAATGGCAGGAACGCAGCGTAAATATAAAAAAGGTAGTAACGCTAGCATGTATCTCCAATAGCAATCGTTGGCGTACACGTATGAACCCTCGGAGCTGGGCATGTTTAAAAGCTATGGATTCGCAACCCCTCAATGCCTGCAGGCAAGCTGCATGTGAATGGATAAAAATATGAACTGTTTCACAGGTTTAAGTTTAAAAAAAACTACCCCTCTCCGAGATGAACCTCATGTAAGTGAGACAACCACATTACTCAACAGCCACCTCATCCATGGACTATGAAGTACCTTTTGATATCATTGACGTGATTTTGGACGACCTCACCTACAACTCTGATTGGGAATCGATCCGCTCTCTCTCCCTAACGTGCAAAGAACTAATCAAACCATGCCAAAAGCGGCTGTTTAGCACAGTGCCCATCCATCCCTTAGTGGCCTCACAGCTGGCTTCCGTTCTCACCGAACGCCCACATCTGATCTCCTACGTTCTGCACCTTCATTACTGCTACATAGATGGAGAGAGCGACACTCGCACCGACATCTTGTTACTCGGGAAATTTGATCAACTTCAGAGTCTTCACATCGTTGGTGACAGGACGGACAGAGGCACAGCTTGGGATATTATGGCCCAAGACTTAAAAGTGGAACTCATACGATTGCTCAGGTGTCCAAAACTGGAATATTTATTGCTAACATGCGTTCTCCATTGGCCGGTATCCCTTTTTGGCAATTGCCCCAACCTCCGCCGACTGAAAATCGGAACTGTTGGCCTCGACGACACCGACTTAACAACATTCACCACACCCCCCTTTCCAACTGCTTGCAAGCCAAAAGGGCTTTCTATTGGCACCGCCGCGTTCTACGCTCTCGAGGAACTCCTCGCTGCACGATGGCCAGATGGGAAACCTGTTGTTGACCTGTCTCTGCTAACCATTCTCCATGATCACTCAATCCATACACCCATCGAAGAACTCATAAAAATTTGTGGCGGCCGGATTGAAATACTCTATTTTGCTTGTATGCTAAACCTCTTTTTCCCTCATCCAATTTCCAACTGGCTTTAGACTTAGATCGCTTCCGAATGTTAGCCAACTCCAACGAATTCAAGGCATTGCGCGTGATAATTGGAAAGGCACATTGGAATGACCTTCGACGCCCCCCAAAGTGTTCTTCAAACGTTGAAGAGATTTACTTGATGATCCTTGAACCGGCGAATGGCAAAGCAATCAATATCGAGCATGTCATCTCATGGCTCAACCCCACACTCTTCCCAGCACTACGATCTTTCACTACCTTTCAAGAATCCGGCGCGAATTCTGAAGTCGTGCTCCCACTGCCCTTTGTCAATGGGCCTGCCCTGTTCAAAACACGGGGCGTGAAAGACATTGAAGAATTTGAAGCTCTAGTTTCTTCTACTACAGGATTTTCTTACTTTGATCCTTAGCCACCGTCAAATGTAGAGGAGCCGATACTGGCCCTCAGCACAGTGTCATAAAAGCCAACAGCACAGTTAATAATATCCGCCGCCAAGGCAATAATGCTATCACGTGAGCACGGTGCACCTACATCTGTCGTGACAGACGACAGGCCATGACCAACCTCCTTTGTGTTCATAATTGGGTTGAACATGCACAATGCTCTACAACAAACGTTCATGTCGTATGCAAATTATCCCAATTGAATGCTCCGTCATTTAATGTAAGCAAATCATCACAAGTGAACGCTCATGTTGTCATTTAATGTTTTTTTGGACTCCTCGACAGTGCAGACCAGTTCCCGACCTCATCACGTTATGACGTCTTTCTTCTCCTATTCTACACATACTTCAAACTGCCGCCCTCTAACAGTGTTCTACACCACTATGACCATGTCCCCATCAAATCGAACTACAAATGCCATTGTACGATTTTCGGCCAGATCCTTTATGTCCACCGATCCAGTAAGTAAATCAAGCCAATCCAACCACCAGCTAAATTAACTCCCAACAGAGTACACGTCTATGTACCTACCGAAATGTAGGCCTAATCGGAACGGGATGTACGGTGACCCACATTGTTCCTGTCGCCATTTACGATTCACCAGCGCTTCGAACGACGTTTGACGACTTCAACGTCCGGCCGTGGCTCACGCTCGACACAGATTACAACGACTGGGTTGAAGGACAAGACTATGACGTATACTCACATTTTACGTCTGATGACAACGTGCCTATCGGCGTTCGATACATCATCCTACATGAGCCTCAGGACACAACAGCCTCACCCGCGAACGAATACATTCACGCTTTAATGGACAACAACATCGACGCCATGCCGTGGTTGGGCAATCTCCTAATTTTTAAAACAGACTGGGGGATGGAAGTCACCAATATTGAAGATGAAGACTTGCCCCTCATCAAACGGCTCGCAACTCTGTACGTCACCCACTGCTCAACTCAATTGTAAATTGACCAACGTCTTCT
Source organism: Laccaria bicolor S238N-H82 (assembly GCF_000143565.1). NCBI lineage: Eukaryota > Fungi > Basidiomycota > Agaricomycetes > Agaricales > Hydnangiaceae > Laccaria > Laccaria bicolor. The sequence goes on from NW_001889911.1 coordinate 383,530, forward strand.
ACAGCCACGTCCTGAAGGGACGAACACCGTAGGATTTTCATGTTGGCTGGCATGTAACCCGTTTAAATAAATTCCGAATCTATTTTGTACTACAACCTAAACAATGACGGCGTTTTCACCGTGCACATGAAGCTAATGAACCTTAAGCGATGCATGATAAGATTTTCAATAACATGCTCACCGCGCCAAAATAAATCCGGAATGGATAAAGTCGTCAATCGCGCAATTCATCGGCTGACCTGCTGCGTTAATTCTGAAAACCAAAACCGCTCCCTTCCACAAACTGTAGTGATCCCTGCCTATCTCTTGCAGCCCGTAATTATGGGGAAAGCCCGCCGTTTGATCAGAGAAATGAACTGAAAAAACTTCTAAGTTGTCACCCTCGCCCACTTCAACTCGTAACTTGTACCTCCCCAGATTCTCCCAAAAGTCGTCGTCCGATTTCGAATGAACCCAATATGATGTAAAGAGGTCATCAACAGAAGACGGCTCTGCAACCCCGGCACGAAAAGGAACAGGCACCAACATTGCAGCATAATCGGCACCAACTTCAAACAACATGCCCCATCTAACCCCATCATCAAACTGAAAGTCCGATAACCCTCTGAATGTAACGCAAAGAACAAGATGTTGCTCACCTTGCCCGCGTTGTAAAGCCTCAACGTATTGGCGTAATTGACGGTAAAATGGCTAGTCATCTTATAGGAGAACCAGACCCTCATGCTACAAAGCGTTAAATACCACGATTCCCGCTCTATGAGACCTATCTGCTTACAAACTTACAACGCCCGACACCACGTCGAAAAGGAGGACCTCAGATATTCCCTCTAGAATCCTGACCCTATCTGTTCCCAAACGTACGCCTCGATGAACGAAGCAGACGTGCCCCACACCTCCTTCACCAAATTCTTTCTCCGACTTGGCCAGGACTTAAAAATCACCATTTTCGAATTGTGCCCTATGGACTTTATCGCTCGATTTAGCCACGTCAACCGAGAATGCAGATCTTCCGTCCAGTTTTATCTCCGAGAACGCCTCACCCACTTCCTCTTACCCTTCATTCCAAACGGTGAACTGAACCACCACTTCCCCACGATCTCTTTGACTTACAATCAAATAACAGAACATCTTCCAATGTTCACTAAAATTGTCACCCAGACGAACTGCGCAATCATCGGCTCCCTGGCGCTCAAAGTTCTCCTGACTGGCTATGCAACCTCCTGGAGCCCACGAGACCTAAACATCGCAACTCCTCGAAATGGAACAAAATTGCTCATTGCTTTCCTGCACAACATCAATTACAACCTTCACAGCCACTCCTTAGACCCTACCACGGCCACCGGAACCGTTAGACATTCAACGTACCGCAACTCAAACGGAAAAAGCATCACCATCACCGAAAGCAGGGAAACGGATTCATTTCTCGGGGTAGTTATGGGGACAAATCACACGGCCTCAATGAATTTTATATCAAGCAAACACTTTGTTTCGCTTTATCCTATCCAGACTTTGCAGCAACACACCACCTATGTGTATCGCTATCCACTTGATACCAACTCAGTCACCACGTTAGGTATTAGGGGTTACACGATCATAACCGATGTCCTCAATCATCCCAAAATCTGTTGCCCAGCCACTCAATGTCAACTCGAAACTTTAAAAGGAATCGGACACATCCAGTGGAGCATGACAAAGACACCTCATGTTTTGCAACCACACAGCTATTCCTGGCGATTGGGTGATATGTGTCTCAATGCGACTTGTTCTGGGAAACCGCTAAAGGGCCGTCTCGTCAGGAGAGCGTCAATCTGTGAAGACCATTCCGACGCAGAAGACGACAATAATTGATACACATTCAAGACTCTCAGTGACCACAGCACCAAACCGAACACTGTGATTTATCAATATTGTACTATACCTTCAAATTTGTAAACAATAGCATTATTGACATTGGTCTCTGCCATTATTGGGATTGGTCGCCGCACTTTACATAATCGCCGTAGCGGGCTTTGCGCCCGAAGGCGCGCTGCAGTGGTTATCCCCTAGCCTCGCTACCAGTTCGTTCGGTGGTGATCACACTGTGTTTGTTCCATGTTGTGGCTTTGTTGTGGCTTCAAACATCAGGCGGAGAGTGAAAGGCAAGATCACCACCGAAGGACTGGGCGGAACGGAGCCAGATTTGTCGAGGTCCCAATGTGTGACATGACACTTAGTGAAATTTCGTGTTTTGCGCCAGAACGTCGAAATAAGTTGGCAACACTTTCAAAAAAAAGTGCTCGAGGCACATAATTTAACGGAATGTGTTCATAAAAATAATGTGAATGACATAGATTTCAAAAACCAAAAAAAAATGGAGCCCTTCGGAACTTGGCAGTGTCTAAGAATTTGGTGGAGGTGGCGGCGGAGGATTTCTAGGATACAGATGAGGGTAGAATAGTGGGTTTGGTGGTTGACGAGAAGAAGAAGACGAGGGGGTATTAGTGGGATAATAATAAGAAATAGGGAAGTGAAAACTTGGCGGTGTGCGCTGCATTTGAGGTAAATGATAATGATTGGGCTGGGGAGTTGCAAGCGCCGCATATGGATTATTGGCTAACGGACTCGAAGACATCGTTGTTGGAAGTTGAGCATGATGATATGGAAAGGGAGGTGGCATTGGAGTCGATGGCGCTGGTAATGTGTGACGAGAACTTGAGGGTCCGGGCCGTGGATTGACAGGTGTGGGAGGTACTTCCATAAATTTCGAGGTGCGTCGTCGTTTTGGCTGATCTTCTTTCACCCCACTCGCATCTCCATCTCCAGGCTGTGATGCACGCTTTTCACCTCTTGCTGCCCACGGTTTCGGCGGTTTATGCTGTTTAGGTCCGACATCCAAGCTCTTGAACAGGTTCAGAAGCTTGTCGCCGTACCGACCAAACCATGCCCAATATCCGCCCAACGCAATTTCGAGATCGATAAGCCTTTCAATATTTCCAAACGACGAAAGCGATTCCACGGCCGTATCGGAAAGAATGGCGGAGGGCCCAAAAAGTGAGTCTCCGAAATCGTGAGTCCAGATTTCTTTGCGCCATTTGACGATTGCTTTCTTTAGTTGCTTGTCGACGATTCCTGGAGTAACGTTCTTCTTGCGAGAAGTCCGTGACGGAGGGGCAGGCCTGGTGTGATTGAGTAATGCTGGGCTACAGAGATCGCAACAAGCAACAGTCGGCTCTATGGGATTTCGAGCCTGTAAGTTTCCGATTGATAGATTGCTTCGAAAAGACTTACGAGGTATTTCATTTCCATAGATTTCCGTCAATACCTTGCGCCTACAGTCCATGCTCTGCACTAGCATGTGCAGACCCTCGTCAATCGCAAGCTGGTCCAGTGGCACCTCAATTCTGGCAGGAATTTCGTCTGAGGCCCCACCGAATGCACCACGCAACACACCGTGGTTCACAGCATAGTCCTTGTCCTTTGATTTTGCATAGTTTGTTGGCTCTCGTACGTTCGCTTTCTTTGTTTTAGGCTTTCCTTTTGTTTTACCTTGGGGATCTGTTAGATCAACGTCGTACGCTGACTTCTCGACAAGAAGCACCACAAGTCCGCTTCTTCCATATCCTCGCGCAGCCCTACCGGCCCTTTGAACGAATGAAGAAACACTTGAAGGAAGTTTCCACTGGACCACAATGTCGATATCGGATATGTTACATCCCTGGTACGTCAAGATCGCTGAGCGGCGAACTTTAGTAATGGACTCACCATTCCCGCAGCATCGGTACATATCAAGATTCGAATATGACCAGCCTTGAAGAGCACCATCACCTCTCGCCGGTATTTTACCGAGAACGCTGCACTGTAAGTCCTGATAATTCCTGCTTCGCAAAATCCCTCAGGTGCTATGTCATACAGGTGTTCCATCATGTCACTGCCTGCGGTAATGTTATCGGCATATACGAAGCATTTTTTTATGTCGTTGACCTCACGGATATCCCTTGGGATCAGGAAGTCAAGATCACTGTAGCTGCTGATTGTGTTTTGGATGGCGCAGACCACGAGAGAGACGTTGGGCCTGTCATTGCCGAGGTTTAGGTATGTGTAGTTTTGTTCGTCAAATTGCAGCTTCTTTAACACGTCTTGCCAAACGCGAGCTGGTAATGTCGCTGACATGGCCACCATCGGCGTGTCCTTCGGCAGCAAGGCACGTAGTATCCCCAGGGTGCCATACTTCTTTCGGAAACCGGACCCCCAGTGCGACACAACGTGGGCTTCATCAACCACAATCGAGAGTATGCGGCTGCGCATCTCTGGATTCCGCAAGACGTTCTTTATGAACCGCTTGGAGAGCAACATTTCCGGTGAGATAACGACGATCTGCCACTTGCCGCTGCACACATCCTTGTTGTTGATTAGTTATAGTAGAATGCATGGCACGGTTTCGTACCGCCATTATTTCTTTTGTACAGCCCCCATGCGCACTGTTTATTGCGATAGCAGTAAGTTTGAATTCATTGCGAAAGTTTTCTGCCTGGGTAGACATGTCATCAACCAAACATGTATTTCGCTGACAGCTAACCTGTTCTTCTTGTAGCGCGATCAGCGGCGATACCATGAAGGTTACCATACCTTTCGTCGCCTCATGGGCATGAGGTCCAGCTGCAACAAATGTTTTCCCTGACCCCGTACCGGCATGGATAAGAACATCTTTTCGCAGTAGCTGGGCCT
>NW_001889911.1:388283-389400 GCF_000143565.1 Laccaria bicolor S238N-H82
AAACTTTTGAGTCTAAAAAGCGGACACTACAAACTTTTCTGATGACAAAAGCAGACACTACAAATTTTTGTAGTCTAAAAAAGTGCCTTTTCTAAAGGCTCTCATGCTCTCTTTTGCATATGATTCCTCAAACTAGACATGGAATAGAGTCCCAGCAATGTATCTGTATATTCCCCAGCCATTTCCCCATCAAATATGTGCCATGTATGGGATGGATGGGCTAGGTTGACTTTGGATAACCTTTTAGCCCTAACCCTAACCTTGTAGTCTAAGTCCGACTTTTGTAGTCTTTTGTAGTGTATCAGTAAAATTTGTAGTCTATGTCTGACTTTTGTAGTCTTATGTAGTGTATCAGTAAACTTTGTAGTTGAGTCTGACTTTTTTGTAGTCTATCAGTAAACTTGGTAGTCTATATCTGACCATTCCTTTTCTAGGGCACGCACCTTCCTTTTTTGGTCATTTTCCCCATGATACAATAGTTGTAGCCCTTTCTTTTAGCTTTCTAAATATACTGAAATCATATTGTTTGGTTTTGTTTTCATGGAGAAAAATGCAAAAAACAAAAAAAAACACGACACTTTTGGGATTCCTTTACCTCATATCTCCACAACGGGAGCACTTCAGAACATAATTTGAACAGATTCAGGAAGCTACAGTGTAGGGCTACAACCTTTGTTTTTTGACCATTTTTGGTAATTGGTCATGTGACCATCATCCCAACATCCCATTACATGGACCCTGATAGGTAAAATCATTCTCCGCTTGGTTTTCTTCACTTTTTGGTCAAACCAGGTGATATTTCCCTTTTAGGATGGAACCTGAAGTGGACCCTGAAGGCAGTGCCTGACGTTCTGTACACCATTTTTATATATATTCACTTTTTCTGCTATTTTTCTGGCTATTTTTGGATATATTACCATATTTGGAACTGGACCCTGGACCCTGACAATGTTACCCAACATGATGATCAGCATTGAGCCCTAATTTTTCCTGATTTTATTGCCATTTTACATTTGGAAATGCACCCTGGACCCTGAAAGGTCAGCTGCCACTAAAAATGAAATATTCATTGAAAGCGCCAGGTACACATATGAAAAGTGCAATGAAATCTCCTAGG
>NW_001889911.1:393196-394761 GCF_000143565.1 Laccaria bicolor S238N-H82
CGGATTTATTTTGGCGCGGTGAGCATGTTATTGAAAATCTTATCATGCATCGCTTAAGGTTCATTAGCTTCATGTGCACGGTGAAAACGCCGTCATTGTNTAGGTTGTAGTACAAAATAGATTCGGAATTTATTTAAACGGGTTACATGCCAGCCAACATGAAAATCCTACGGTGTTCGTCCCTTCAGGACGTGGCTGTAGAAGACGTTGGTCAATTTACAATTGAGTTGAGCAGTGGGTGACGTACAGAGTTGCGAGCCGTTTGATGAGGGGCAAGTCTTCATCTTCAATATTGGTGACTTCCATCCCCCAGTCTGTTTTAAAAATTAGGAGATTGCCCAACCACGGCATGGCGTCGATGTTGTTGTCCATTAAAGCGTGAATGTATTCGTTCGCGGGTGAGGCTGTTGTGTCCTGAGGCTCATGTAGGATGATGTATCGAACGCCGATAGGCACGTTGTCATCAGACGTAAAATGTGAGTATACGTCATAGTCTTGTCCTTCAACCCAGTCGTTGTAATCTGTGTCGAGCGTGAGCCACGGCCGGACGTTGAAGTCGTCAAACGTCGTTCGAAGCGCTGGTGAATCGTAAATGGCGACAGGAACAATGTGGGTCACCGTACATCCCGTTCCGATTAGGCCTACATTTCGGTAGGTACATAGACGTGTACTCTGTTGGGAGTTAATTTAGCTGGTGGTTGGATTGGCTTGATTTACTTACTGGATCGGTGGACATAAAGGATCTGGCCGAAAATCGTACAATGGCATTTGTAGTTCGATTTGATGGGGACATGGTCATAGTGGTGTAGAACACTGTTAGAGGGCGGCAGTTTGAAGTATGTGTAGAATAGGAGAAGAAAGACGTCATAACGTGATGAGGTCGGGAACTGGTCTGCACTGTCGAGGAGTCCAAAAAAACATTAAATGACAACATGAGCGTTCACTTGTGATGATTTGCTTACATTAAATGACGGAGCATTCAATTGGGATAATTTGCATACGACATGAACGTTTGTTGTAGAGCATTGTGCATGTTCAACCCAATTATGAACACAAAGGAGGTTGGTCATGGCCTGTCGTCTGTCACGACAGATGTAGGTGCACCGTGCTCACGTGATAGCATTATTGCCTTGGCGGCGGATATTATTAACTGTGCTGTTGGCTTTTATGACACTGTGCTGAGGGCCAGTATCGGCTCCTCTACATTTGACGGTGGCTAAGGATCAAAGTAAGAAAATCCTGTAGTAGAAGAAACTAGAGCTTCAAATTCTTCAATGTCTTTCACGCCCCGTGTTTTGAACAGGGCAGGCCCATTGACAAAGGGCAGTGGGAGCACGACTTCAGAATTCGCGCCGGATTCTTGAAAGGTAGTGAAAGATCGTAGTGCTGGGAAGAGTGTGGGGTTGAGCCATGAGATGACATGCTCGATATTGATTGCTTTGCCATTCGCCGGTTCAAGGATCATCAAGTAAATCTCTTCAACGTTTGAAGAACACTTTGGGGGGCGTCGAAGGTCATTCCAATGTGCCTTTCCAATTATCACGCGCAATGCCTTGAGGGGATCC
>NW_001889911.1:394811-408007 GCF_000143565.1 Laccaria bicolor S238N-H82
TGATTCTGGGCGAGTTATGTTAGTCCAGAAGATATGGGCACTTAGCTTCCGCAGAAATGGCCGAACAAAATACGCATACGAGATGCTTCATCTAATTCATAATTTAAACCACGTTTGGCCAGAGGAAATCCGGTACGTTATTTCTTGCTCTGTTAGAATAACGAATAAAACTTCAACATAGAAATATTGTTTTGAAAAACTGGTTGGTGAATCCATCCGGTCTGCCAAACCGCAATATTGAGATGGACCTCGCACAAGAGCACCTCAATTTCAAGATCAAAGTGAGTGAGAAATTTGTGAATGAGAACTTTCATTGATTCTTGGTATTTAGATTTCCTATAAAGCTCGGGGGTCAAACGCATCATGGGAATGGCTCGAAACCATTTCACCCTGTGTTGTCGTACTTGGTGATCTGCAGAAGACCTTGAACGACACTCTTGGAGGCGACCAGGGCACAAAACATGCACCACCAGATCTTAAAGATGATATTGAAAGTCTGATGAGCAGCCTCGACGAGCATAAAGTATATCAAATCCAAAAAGGGCGAATGGTAAAGGAAGAAGAAGTTGTAAAAGACGTTGTGGGAGTGGGGTTACAAAACCTAACGGCGGGTGAAAAGAATCCGTTAAATGAGTATAATGCGGCCTTCAAAAGGCTTCAAAGACGGCGGAAGATGAAACCAGTATCACTCGCTGCTCTCGAAGGACACTCTGAACAGGCCGCCACAGCACATATCCCAACACAGCCTCCACCCGCATCCCCAGTTACATCTCCAATTCCTTTAATTCCAGCTGCTGAGGGGGACGAGGAAGAATTCGAGGAAGGGCCAGCCTCAAACGAAACAAGCGAGATTGACAAAATTCTTGAAGACATTGAGAACGGCGTGGCAGATGAAACCTTACCGCGGTTGACTGAGGATGATGTGGTGCTTGATATGGACGAGATTATGGTTGAAGATGAAGAATTTGTCGATACAGATGAGTCGGATAGTGACGAGGGTGAAGACGATGTTGGCTGGATGGACGACGAGGAACGGGAGTGATGAGGTCAGGGGCAGATGACGGTCGATACAGAGCAAACGTACCAATTTGACGAAATTTCACTAAGTCCCGTGTCACAAAGTGTGACCTCGACATGACTCAATCCGTTCGGCCCAGCCGTTTCTGAACGTAGCCTGCGGAGTTTGAAAGAAACGGTTGGTCACGAGCCTACACATCCCCAACCTCCCAACAACTCTCTTCACAAGCATGGCAGATCCTACTACACAATCGAACTACCTGGAAATAGCCACAGATCGTATTAATTTCGAATGGAATGTTGATCTGGAAACGAGCGTCCTGGGGGGCAACGCAACACACACCCTCATCGTCAAGCAGGATGGTGTTTCCGAAGTGATGTGCGTCTCTTTCAAGTCCCTTTTGCAATTTAATCCTTAACCTCGGTTCCCGTCATAGATTCGACACACGGGATCTGGACGTCTCATTCGTCGAAGTAGCCGGAAAACCCTCTTCAGCAAGTGATCATTCCAAAACGCTGCGAGTGAAAGAAACTGACTCGCAGATGACCATAGTTCAAAGTTGGTCCAAAACATCCAGTCATGGGCTCAGCGCTGGAAGTACCGTTACCAGAGGGGTTGATCAAAGACGCCACTATCTCTGTCAAGATAGCTTATTCCACGACGAAAGACTGCGAGGCACTGCAATGGCTGGCGAAAGAGTGATTTTTTTGCGTGTTGCTAGGTTCACTAAATCGCTGACTATGTCATAAGACAAACCCAGGGAAAAACGTTCCCGTATGTGTTCAGCCAATGCCAACCAATCCACGCTCGTGCACTGGCACCCCTTCAAGGTTTGGTTCTACTCCAACTTTCAACTGTGACTAATCCTAAGTTCATCTTTCTAGATACACCATCAGTCAAAATTGTACGTGGTCAAAAACTCACCGATACATCCGTTTGCTGACACACATCAAGAAATATAGCGCAAAGGTTACATCAAAACTCCCCGTTCTAATTTCCGCACTTCGAGTATCCCCTCCCTCAAACGGCCCTCCACACGACGGGAAAGTCATCGGAAAAGATTCAGTGGTCTACTCTTATGACCAGGTTTGCCTTCAGTCCCTCACAGAAAATCCGTCATTGATCGTTCTGCGTTACACAGCCCATTCCGATTCCTTCGTATTTGATTGCAATTGCCGCTGGCAACATCATTTATCGCCCATTTCCAAAGTACGAGGGCAAAACGTGGTCCACCGGCGTTTGGGCTGAACCAGAGTTGATCGATGCTGCTTATTGGGAGTTCAGTGAAGACACGCCAAGGTCCGCATATTTGGTCGCGCAACTTTTCCGATGCGCAAAATTGAGTTGGTTCTAGGTTCCTGGCGGAGCTTGAGAACATCGTGACTCCGTATAAATTTGGGGTATACGATGTTCTTGTGTTGCCACCTTCATTCCTTTACGGAGGCATGGTGGGCGAGTTCGAATACTGTTGAACGACAATATTGATAGACCGTTCTCGTAGGAAAACGCTTGCTTAACTTTTTTGACTCCTAGTCTGTTCCTTCCCTTTCTGTTCATTCCCTCATTGACCTATCGTTCCTATCAGCGCTCCTGACTGGTGACCGAACTCTTGTCGACGTTGTCGCGCACGAACTCTCCCACTCATACTTTGGTAACGGCGTCACGTCTGTAGTTTTCTCTCCAGCATTCACGTCCGTTCTCAACTACCTCTCCACAGCCACGCACACGCATCCCACTTCTGGTTGAACGAGGGGTGGACAACCTACATGGAACGACTTCTCCTTCAAGTCGTATACTCCCCAGCACATCGTGACTTCTCCTTCGTAATCGGGGCCAATTCTCTGAAGGATTCGCTCAAGGAATACGAGGATCGACCGGAGTATCAGAGCCTCGTAATTACGTTTGAAAGGGGCGCGGACCCGGACGATGCTTATAGCCAAGTTCCTTATGAGAAGGGTGCAAATCTTATTCTTCACCTTGGTACGGTGTTCACTGGATTTCCGTTGTTTCCTTGATTGTTAATATTGTGAACGATGTAGAACGCACGCTAGGTGGTTTAGATGTCTTCCTCCCCTACGTGAGAAACTATGTCGATACCTTCATGGGTAAAAGCATCACAACAGATCAATGGAAAGACCACTTGTACACCTATTTTGAGAAGAATGGAGGAGAGGAAAAGGTCAAGGCTCTTAATACTGTTGACTGGCAAGTAAGCAACCCCGTTCTACATCCCACCTGGTTCATGCTAACGACAATCAACAAGGCGTGGCTCTATGGCGGAGGCTTGGATCTTCCTGTGAAGATGGAATACGACTTGACACTCGCCAAGAAAGCTTACGAGCTGGCTGATCGATGGGATGCTGCAAGGACCACTGAGGACATCTCCAAGCTCAACTTCACAGAGTCAGATCTTCAAGATGTATCATCCACCCAAATCTGTACGTTCTCATCTCCTCAATCACGCTGTATCACAATTGACATATATATGGCTTCTAGTCGCATTCCTAGAGCGTCTTCAAACTTTCCCACCTCTCCCATCACTCCTAGTGAACCATCTCGGCACCGTATACAAGTTCTCCACATCACCAAACGCTGAAATCAGATTCCGGTTCTACCAAGTTGCCCTCGCCGACCCTTCATCGGTAGCCGCTAAAGCCTTTGCAGTCGAGGCTGCCAACTGGGTTGTGGGCAAGGATGGATCTGGCGTTATTAAAGGTCGGATGAAGTTCTGCAGACCCGTTTTCCGTGCTGTGAGAAAGGTAGATGCAGATCTTGCTAAGCGGATTTTCGAACCTTCGAAGTATGCTTTCCACCCTATTGCAAGGAAGATGATTGAGAAGGTGAGTTTCAGATGCTTTTATTGTGCTGGTGTTTTGAGAACTGATGGGTTTTTGTTAGGATCTTGGCATTGCTGAGCACTAGGAGACATACTTGAATTTAAGGAAGTAGGTTACAGGTTGAGATCTGTACCAGTGGCATTACCTACCTCATAGGAAAAAAAATAGGAAATCTCATATGCTGATGACTAGTTATGAGCCAAAGCTATGATCCAATTAGCACTCCCCATTTGGTCATGAAAACTTAGCTTTTTCTGTAGCTGTAGATACTTTCAAGAGGCAAATACCTCTGCTAATTTTTAAAAAAAAACCCTTTATATGAGGAAGAAGGTATACAAGTAAGTGGTAAATGACAACATGGTTATAAAACAGATTGATGAATGAAATAACACAAAAGATATGAAACAAGACTACCAAATTAACAGGTTTAATTCCTTCTTAAATGGGATCATGTGATGATGAAAAACACTGGCTCCAGTTCACACCATGAACAAAATTTTTCAAGTGAAATGAAGTTGGATTGCAACCAATCACAGTAGTTGTTCTTGGCCAGAACAAACCAGATTTATTGTGGTCTGGCACCCATAAGAGATAGGTATTATCTGACAGCATGATCCAATTTTTATCACGGTAACAGAATCTTAAAAATGGCATATTGTAGGAATCACAAAAAAAGGTTGGGTGTAAGCCAGACATGGCAGTGTTCCCATCCTCAGAATTTATGGGAGTGATTGGTAATACAACAGGATTGCTTGAAGTAGCACAAGTGGAAAGACAAGACATTGTGAAGGGATCCAAGATTATCTGGCCTGTCTGAGCATCCCACACTCTGACTGTCTTATCATCAGATCCAGAGACAATGAGCCTGCCATCAGGAGAAAATGCAACTGAAGTAACACAATCCTCATGGCCTTTGAGAGGATCCATGATGCTCTGACCTGTTTGAGCATCCCACACTCTGACTGTCTTATCAATAGATCCAGAAACAATGTGCCTGCCATCAGGAGAAAATGCAACTGAAGTAACATAGTGATTATGGCCTTGAACAGGATCTATGACATTCTGACCTGTCTGAGCATCCCACACTCTGACTGTCCTGTCATAAGATCCAGAGACAATGTGCCTGCCATCAGAAGAAAATGCAACTGAAGTAACATAATGATCATGGCCTTTGAAGGATGCATGATCACTCTGACCTGTTTGAGCATCCCACACTCTCACTGTCTTGTCACAAGATCCAGAGACAATGTGCCTGCCATCAGAAGAAAATGCAACTGAAGTAACATAATGATCATGGCCTTTGAGAATATCCATGACATCCTGACCTGTTTGAGCATCCCACACTCTCACTGTCTTGTCAACAGATCCAGAGACAATGTGCCTGCCACTAGGAGAAAATGCAACTGAAGTGACACAATCATCATGGCCTTTGAGAGGATGCATGACATTCTGACCTGTCTGAGCATCCCACACTCTGACTGTCTTGTCAATCAGATGCAGAGACAATGTGCCTGCCATCAGGAGAAAATGCAACTGAAGTAACCCAATCATCATGGCCTTTGAGAGGATGCATGACATTCTGACCTGTCTGAGCATCCCACACTCTGACTGTCTTGTCATCAGATGCAGAGACAATGTGCCTGCCATCAGGAGAAAATGCAACTGAAGTAACCCAATCATCATGGCCTTTGAAAGGATGTATGACATCCTGACCTGTTTGAGCATCCCATACTCTGACTGTCTTGCCATGAGATCCAGAGACAATATGCCTGCCACTCAGGAGAAAATGCAACTGAAGTGACACAATCATCATGGCCTTTGAGAGGATGCATGACATTCTGACCTGTCTGAGCATCCCACACTCTGACTGTCTTGTCATAGATGCAGAGACAATGTGCCTGCCATCAGGAGAAAATGCAACTGAAGTAACCCAATCATCATGGCCTTTGAAAGGATGCATGACACTCTGACCTGTTTGAGCATCCCATACTCTGACTGTCTTGCCATGAGATCCAGAGACAATGTACCTCCCATCAGGAGAAAATGCAACTGAAGTAACATGGTGATCATGTCCTTTGAGAGGATCCATGACACTCTGACCTGTCTGAGCATCCCACACTCTGACTGTCTTGTCATAAAATTGTTAGAGTTCGTCCGTCGATTCTAACGTTGGCGTATTCCTATGAATACGATGCGTGTCAGTAATTGTAGAATCTAATCGTGGGAGGGTTCAAAGGTTTGAAATCTTAAGTAAAGGCATAAATAGGTGTATGCAGAGTCCCCCAGGCACTGTGCGCCTGGAGAAACTCGCAAGAAAAATGTCCATTGATGGTAGCGTTGTCCTATAATACCTATAATATGTAGAAAAGGGGAAGAGGAGGGAGGGGAATTGTCTGTTTGTGGAAATAAGAAAATGTCTGTGGGGAAAGAAAAGAAAATGTCTGTGGGGAAAAGAAAAGTTGAGTGGAGTAGAACGGAAGGATGTTGTGAGATACCAGAAAATGGGAAAGGAAGTTAATGTCCAGTAGCTTGTTGGTGAGCAGGACGACCAAACAGCATTGCATGTAGAAGCACTAGTGCCTACCACTTTTATGATAAAACCTGGGCATTTGCCTGCACAGTCTTTTCAATCCCCCCAAGTGAAATATGAAATGAAATGCCTAGGCTATTTCATTCTTGCTTTGCAGCTATTTCATTCCTACCCACCACATTTTTCATTTCTCCTTGGCAATGAAATGCATTTCATTCTTTTGCCTGTGCTTTTTCATAACTTTTTCATTCTTTGCCAACTTTATTTCTTTTCTTTTCATTCTTTGCCAGTATCATTTCATTCTTTTGCCTGCGCTTTTTCATAATTTTTTTCATTCTTTGTCAGTCTTATTTCATTCATTTGCCTGTGCTTTTTCATAACTTATGTATTTGTTTGGTTATGATGGGATCAAAATATAAGACATGTGATCTTTTAGTTGCCTCAATTTACATGTTTATTGCTCAATTAAGTTAGATTATGGCCTCAAATACAAACAAATGTAAAGATCACAAGCCAGGGGTTGATTAGGTCAAACTATAGCTAATAATTTGAGAATACATATGTTTATTATTTACAAACAAATAATGTGTCTAGTTATGAAAAGGCTTAGAGAAGCAATGAAATGAGTTTCATTTTTTTTAAGTGCAACCCTAACCTTAAACATGGCAAACAATGAAATAATAAGTTATGAAAAGGTGCAGGCAATGGAATGAAATAGGACTGGCAAAGAATGAAAAAAAAATTATGAAAAAGCGCAGGCAAAAGAATGAAATGATACTGGCAAAGAATGAAAAGAAAAGAAATAAAGTTGGCAAAGAATGAAAAAGTTATGAAAAAGCACAGGCAAAAGAATGAAATGCATTTCATTGCCAAGGAGAAATGAAAAATGTGGTGGGTAGGAATGAAATAGCTGCAAAGCAAGAATGAAATAGCCTAGGCATTTCATTTCATATTTCACTTGGGGGGATTGAAAAGACTGTGCAGGCAAATGCCCAGGTTTTATCATAAAAGTGGTAGGTACCACTCTCACCCCACACCCACGACAATGACAGACCGCGACAACAAAGCACAACCATCACCAGCACAACCACGAGAACCACGATCCCCCAACATGTCAATGCCACGTCACCACGACCCCACCCATCCACTGCGCAAAGCGACGATGACGACATGACAATCACCCAGGACCACGACCAGGACCACGACCCATGTCGACCATGACGCGACCACAACCCATGACAACAATGCAGCGATGACCCACGACGACAACACGGCCATGACCCACATCAATGACGACGCGACCACAACCCATAACAACAACACGGCCACGACCCACATCAACGACAATGCGACCACAACCCATGACAACAACACAGCCACGACCCACATCAACAACAACACGACGACGACCCATGTCAACGACGTGACAACGGCCCGTGTCAACATCCACAACACCTCAACAGCCTGCATCCACGTCCATGATGCATCAACAACCCACGTCAAAGTCCATGATGCATCAATGACCCATGTCGATGTCTACAATGTGTCCACATTCATGGTGAGTCCTCACTATTGTCTCCCCCCTCCATTCCCTCCCTCACCCCCTTCCCTCCATCCCTCCACCACTCCCTCCCCTCCATCACTCCCTCCCCTCTATCCCTCCACCACTCCCTCCCCTCCACCACTCCCTCCCCTCTATCACTCCCTTTCCCTCCATCACCCCCTCCCCCCTTCATCAATTCCTTCCCCTCCATCACTCCCTTCCCCTCCCTCTCCCTATCACTTCCTCCCCTCTCCATTTGAAGTAGTAAAATACATGTATGTAGTTCTATTCAATAAATACACTTGAATTTTCTTTGTTCAAATAGAAATATCACAAGGAATTCTTAGGATTGAACATAAGGTCTGAGTTAGATTAAGTCATATGACATCTGGCTAAAGTTGGGATTTTTTTATAATTTGTGCAAGGCAGAGTCCATGTTGGAACTCTGATTGAATCCATCTGGAGGCCACTTGGATTCCAGGTGGAGTCGATGTGGAGTCCAGATGGATTTTCAACAAAAATGTAGGGTGAGGTCCTTCCTGGATGGAGTCCAGATGGAGTCCATCTGGAATCTGTGGGGGAGGGTAAAGTACTGAAAGACACACACTTCACAAAGATATGGAACAATGGGTGCCAGGTCATCGCTTCTTCAAGAACGAGGATGGGTTGATGTTTTTCAGAGACACTGACTATCAGCCAAGGCTGTGTGTACCATTGGATCATAGGAGATTAATTCTAGAGGAAGCCCACAAACAAGCTTTTGAAGGCGCTCATCAAGGACCAGAGAAGCTATGGCAAAAATTAAGCAGGAAATTCTACTGGAAAAGGATGAAAGCCGACCTTGTCAGATTTGTTCAAACTTGTGATGTATGTCAGAAAATAAAATCCCTGAACTTCAATAAGTACGGGTATCTCATTCCCAATCCCATCCCCAGCAGACTGTACCAGTCCGTAGCAATGGACTTCATCAACCTCCCTTGGTTGGAAGGCTACAATGTGATCCATGTTGTAGTGGACCAACTGACCAAGCATGGCACGTTTACTCCGACTACCACAGGACTGAATGCTGAAGACTTCAGCACCTTATTCGTTAGGAAGATAATCTGTCAATTTGGGCTCCCAGAAAGCATTATCTGTGATAGAGACAGATGGACATCAGACTTCTGGATTAATCGCTTTCTGGAAGTAATGCTGAGAGCATTCATCTCCAACAACAAAGAGTCTTGGGCTTTGTGGTTACTGCTCTGGGAGTGGGTGTACAACACTAGCGTGCATAGCTCAACAGGGACAACTCCCAACTTCCTGATGTTCAGATTCGAACCACGTACCCCACTGGACTTCCTGTCACCGAAAGAATTGAAAGGAGAAGTCGTTAAATGGTCAAACTCAGAAGAATGGCTAGCCCAACTGCAGATGCTTAGAGAAAGTGCCAGGCAAGCCATAGCACATGCACAGCATCATCAAGCTCGAAGCCACAACAAAGGATGAAAGGCACTCGAGCTAAAAGTGGGAGATAAAGTTTTAGTCAACCCTCACTCTCTGGAGTGGATAGAATCAAAAGGGGAGGGAGCCAAACTTACCGCTTGGTGGATCGGCCCCTTCAAAGTACTCCAAAGGATCAATCCTAACATATATCGGCTCAGGATGGGGGATAATTATCTGGGCTCTCCTGTCATCAATGTTCAGCACCTTAAAAAGTATATGGAGGACAAGATTCAAATGGATTGAACAATGCTACCTGAATCCTTTACCAGGAGACTAGAATCAGAGGAATTCAAAGTTGAGAAAATAGTAGGCCATCAGAGAATTGGAAGAAAAGCAGCTTTGAAGTACCTTATACAATGGACAAACTATGGCCCACAGTTCGACACTTGGGGCACAGCCACTGATCTGAAGAACTCTCTGGTCTTGTTGAAGGAATACCATGCCAAACACAACCTGTAAAACACAACCTGCCATCACATGACTATGCTTCCCTTTCATTCTGGTTACCTCTTATTTTTTCTCAATCATCGTATAACTATACTCAAAACCTTTTTCTTTTATTTTTTAGAATTGACAACATTGCTAGAGCGCATGTCAGGTGCATGGATATATCTGTTCCATCAATCAAGGACATGTGTTTAATCAAAAGTCGGCTGGATCTGTTCGCCCCTTTTTCCCTCACCTTCCATACCCCCTGCATTCATTTGTTGGGACTGTCCGCAAGTGAAAGTTGGGAGCACAATCGATCTTGCAGAGGACTGTCCTGCTCGATTTCATTGTCATGGATTCGTTAATTCACACCTCAATCCTACTGCACTTACGATGATCAGAGTTGATCGAGACATTATCTGGGTAGGACTCAACTCGGACACAACATTAATCCCAGACACAGCGATAGTCTTCAGGAATCTTCCTAACTCTGGATGGACTGTTGAGGACTTCTCCGATTCTGGTCAGATCTTACTGATCGACACTGCCAGAAATCCTGATTGGTACAGGAATGATGAGCAATGGGCACCATGGACACCAACCTCATTCCTTCTAAATGAACGCCCTTGGTATGATCAGCTCGAGTCAGCAGTCCCAGTCGAAGAGCGACTTGATGGATCAGTACTTCGTCATGCCCCACTGATTCCTGCAGGAATGGCACAGGAATCCACAGGAATGGACAGGAATGGACAGGAATGTCACAGGAATGTCACAGGATGGCCTAAAATGTATATTTCACAACTTAATCCTAAGAATTCCTTATGATATTTAGACTTGAATAGGGAAAATCAAAGTGTATTTGATAGAATTACATAAATGTATTCTACTACATTGAGTGTTAAAGGGAGGGGGGAGGGAGTGGTGGAGAATGAGGGGGGAGTGATGGAGGGGAGAGTGATGGAAGGGAGAGTGATGGAGGGGGGAGGGAGTGGTAGAGAGAGAGTGGTGGAGAGAGGGTAGTGAAGAGAGTGGTGGAGAGAGTGGTGGAGAGTGGTGGAGAGTGATGGACAGGAGGGTGTGTGATGGAGGGGGGAGGGAGTGATGGAGGGGGAGGGAGTGGGGACTGATGGAGGGGGACTGGTGGGGACTGATAGAAGGGGGAGAGAGTGGTGGGGTACTGATGGAGGGGGAGGGAGTGGTGCTGTCTTCGTTGTTGTCCGTCGCATCATCGTCTGTCGCGTTGTCATCCATCGTCATTGTCCATCGCGTTGTCGTTGTTGTGTCCTTGTCGCGTGTCCCTGTCGTCATGTCTGTCACATTGTCGTCTGTCGTGTTGTTGTCCTGTGTCCTTGTTGTGTCCTTGTTGTTGTTGCGTGGCCTCATTGTCGTCGTCCTGTGTCCTCGTCACACTTGGTGTCTTCGTCATCTGTTGTCGTCATCTGTCATGTCATTGTCCTGTGTCCTTGTCATGTCCTCATCACGTGTCCCTGTCGACGTGTCCTCGTTGTTGTCGGGTGGCCTCGTTGTCGTGCGTGGGTGCTTGCTGTCATTGTCGTGGGTTGCCAGTGACGGTGGTGGGCGGTGATGGCGACGGTTGTGGCTGGTGGTGGCCGTTGGCGAGGGTGGTGACTTGGCGTGGAGTGGTGCTTACCATCCATATCATAAAACCATGGCCTAGGCCAGGAAGGCCTTGTGCATAGCTCCACATACTTTTATGAAAAGTATATCATATATATCCCAGGCTCTTTTATGATAAGGATTTTTTTCATAAGAGGCCTTGTGCATTTCAATAACTTTTCATTGCAGGTCACAACTTATCATTAACTGCTTTTCATTGCAGTCCAGCCATTTTCATTGACCACTTTTCATTGCTGGCCAGCCCTTTTCATTATCCACTTTTCATTGCTGATGGCATTTTCATTGGGTGCTTTTCATCGCACGCCAGGATATTTCATTGGTAGCTTTTCATTGCTCTCTAGGATTTTCATTGGCTACTTTTCATTGCAGGCCAGCCTTTCTCATTGACCACTTTTCATTGCTGCTGGTATTTTCATTGATAGCTTTTCATTGCAGGCCAGGATATTTCATTGCATACTTTTCATTGCAGGCCAACTCTTTTCATTGACTGCTTTTCATTGCTGCTGGTATTTTCATTGGTAGCTTTTCATTGCAGGCCAGGATATTTCATTGGATACTTTTCATTGCAGGCCAGCTAGTGTTGCCATGGCTTCGGCTTTTAGCTGATTCAAGCCACAGCTGAGCTGAAATTAAAGCTGAGCTGATTGATCTGGCTTGGCTACTGCTTGAGCCGGCTAGAGCCGGGATTTTCAGCCTCATAACCACACATGCTAGCTCATTCAAAACAAATAAAATTGGCTTTTGTCTGTACATATTATTCAACTAGTAATAGAATATACTTTAAATGAACCTAAGATCATAGAAAATAGCTAAGAATTGCCTGAGACAGAGTGACAGAATCACACCCCCCAAAACAGAAAATGTAATATATCTCCAGAACGCGGACACATGAACCTCTCGTCTCTTTGGGACCTTCAAACTACACTAGAATATGTTTTAAACGAGCCCTAGAACATAAGAAATGATGGAAATTTGACTGACCTAGGGTACTTGCTCCCCAAAACAAAAAATGTAACATATCTCCAGAACGCGGACACGCGAACCTCTCGTCTTTTTGGGACCTTCAAACTACACTAGAATATGTTTTAAACGAGCCCTAGAACATAAGAAACAATGGAAATTTGACTGACCTAAGGTACTTGCTCCCCAAAACAGAAAATGTAACATATCTCCAGAACGCGGACACGCAAACCTCTCGTCTCTTCAGGACCTTCAAACTACACTAGAATATGTTTTAAACGAGCCCTAGATCATAAGAAACGATGGAAATTTGACTGATCTAAGGTACTTGCTCCCCAAAACAGAAAATGGAACATATCTCCAGAACGCGGACACACAAATCTCTCGTCTCTTCGGGACCTTCAAACTACACTAGAATATGTTGTAAACGAGCCTTTAATGAAGGATGATGATGGAGAACTCACAAAGATAGAGTACACCCTCCTGATGAATCATGAAACTTAGCATGACAGATATCTCAAAAATATGATGGTGGATGCCTGTCGTCTCTTCAGGCCCTGAAATCGACAGCAAATAGCTGGTAATCAATACCTATTTGGTAGAAAACGGTACAGAACTGACCAAGATACAAAATAGCCTCATGGTGTCTATCCAGCACCTATTACATGTTTCTTAGGGCTATTATTGGGCTATTCTGGTACCCATTCTTATGCTATACTATGTGGAGTTCATTTACAATTGATATGGTACACTACT
>NW_001889911.1:408603-423876 GCF_000143565.1 Laccaria bicolor S238N-H82
AAAGGGCCTCAGATATATAGCGCTTCAGCATTTGTCACGTCTCTTTTGCTTTCCTTGTCCTCTTCTCCTCATACCACCACCTCCCCCCAATTTATGTATAATTGTAAACGAGTTCCACATAGTATAAGTTAAGACTGGGCACCAGAATAGCCCAATAATAGCCCTAAGAAACATGTAATAGGTGCTGGATAGACACCATGAGGCTATTTTGTATCTTGGTCAGTTCTGTACTGTTTTCTACCAAATAGGTGTTGATTACCAGCTATTTGCTGTCGATTCAGGGCCTGAAGAGACAACAGGCATCCACCATCATATTTTTGAGATATCTGTCATGCTAAGTTTCATGATTCATCAGGAGGGTGTACTCTATCTTTGTGAGTTCTCCATCATCATCCTTCATTAAAGGCTCGTTTACAACATATTCTAGTGTAGTTTGAAGGTCCCGAAGAGACGAGAGATTTGTGTGTCCGTGTTCTGGAGATATGTTCCATTTTCTGTTTTGGGGAGCAAGTACCTTAGGTCAGTCAAATTTCCATCGTTTCTTGTGATCTAGGGCTCGTTTAGAACATATTCTAGTGTTGTTTGAAGGTCCTGAAGAGACGAGAGGTTTGCATGTCCGTGTTCTGGAGATATGTCACATTTTCTCTTTTGGGGGGAGTTGAGCTGTATCTCAGTCAGCTTTCCACCATTTTTCTTCACTGAAGGCTCGTTTACATTGTATTTTAGTCATATTTGAAGGAGCTGAAGAGATGACATCCATATGTGCTCCTATTTCTATGCTATCTCACATCCTCCCCTATTTTTTTGCGAATTTTTATTTATTTTCATAATCATTTGGTTTCTATTATAGTTCTATGCTCGAAATATACATTACACTGTGTATCTATCAGGTAGACAGCATCTAATTTACCCAGATTTATAGTCACATCACTTTGAGAATTATGTGCTGGCTTGAGCTGGCTTTGGGTCAGCTAAAAGCCGAGCTGAGCCACTTAAAGAAATTTAGCTGGCTTACATAAGCTGGCTCTCGGCTAGCTGAGCCATGGCAACACTAAGGCCAGCCCTTTTCATTGACCGCTTTTCATTGCTGCTGGTATTTTCATTGGTAGCTTTTCATTGCAGGCCAGCCCTTTTCATTGGCTGCTGTCAGGTGGGTCATCAGGAGAGTGGTCACATGACCAGTTGCCTAAAATGGTTAAAAACAAAAATTGTAGTCCTGCACTGTAGCTTCCTGAATCTGTTTAAATTATGTTGTAAAGTGCTTTCATTGTAGAGATATGAGGTAAAAGATTTTTCTCATCACCAGCTTTTTTTCTTTTTTTTGCATTTTTCTCCATGAAATCAAAACCAAACAAGATGATTTCAACACATTTAGAAAGCCAAGAGAAGAGGCTACAATTATCATATCATGGGAAAATTGTGCCAAAAAGGAAGGTGCATACCTCAAAAGGGAAATTGACATGGATAGCCTGCAAAAGGCTACAAAAAGTCTGACATAGACTATAAGGACCACTGATAGACTACAAAAGACTACAAAAGTTGGACATACCTTACAAAGTTTAAAGTTTACTAATAGACTATACAACTTACTAAAAGGCTACAAAAGACTACGAAATGTCGGAAATAGACTACAAATTTTACTAACATAAGTTTCTAGTGTCCCCTTTGGTCAGACTACAAAATTTTGTAGTGTCCACTTTTTGAGACTACAGAAGTTTCTAGTGTCCCCTTTTTTTAGACTACAAAAGTTTCTATTGTCTGCCATTTGAGACTACAAAAGTTGTAGTGTCCTCTTTTTTTGGACTAGAAAAGTTTGTAGTGTCTGCTATTTGAGACTACAAAAGTTTGTATTGTCTGCTTTTCAAGACTACAAAGGTTGTAGTGTCCGCTTTTTCGAGACTACAAAAGTTGTAGTGTCATCTTTTTTTAGACTACAACAATTTGTAGTGTCCGCTTTTTGAGACTACAAAAGTTTGGAGTGTCTGCTTTCTGAGACTACAAGTTTGTAGTGTCTGCTTTCTAAAATTACAAAAGTTTGCAGTCTGCTTCTCTGACATAAAGTGTTAGTGTCCTGAACTATGTTAAGGTTCATGGGGATATGGTTGAAGGATTGACATATATACATTGTTGCATCATTGGTTTTGGTATCATGCTTAACCTGTCTTTTGCATTAGGACAGTTGTCCTCTCTTTTTAAATCAGAAGCCACCATCCTATCTTTGACCTGGTATTCACATTAGTAGCCACTGTTGTATGTTTGACTATAGTTATTGTTGAAAGTGACTTCTCTGAAAATTATGAATTGTGTGTGATACCTGGCAGCCTATCCAGGCTTTTCATAGCATGATCCCTTGTCACCTTCCAAGCTTTCATCATTCAGTCTTAGCTCATTCAGAAGGACTGATAGGTGAAGGATAAGGGGCAGTTGGGTCATGTCTCTTTCATTGAAGAGTCATGTGAGAAAGACAATCTTGAAATTGGTAAGGCTTTTTCATCATTGACTAATGAATCAGAGTTAAGTATAGTGTGAGAGAGGAGAGTAACTATTAACATGAAAGGATAGAATAGGCTCTACTTATGTCAAAGACAAGTTGAGCATGATACAAAACCACTGATGCAGCAATAGATAGATGGGTGTCAAGCCAACTCAATCCTTCAGCCATATCCCCGTGAACCTTAACATAGTCAAGGACACTACACAGTGTATGTCAGAAAAGCAGACTACAAACTCTACAATGAAAGCACTTTACAACATAATTTAAACAGATTCAGGAAGCTACAGTGCAGGACTACAATTTTTGTTTTTAACCATTTTAGGCAACTGGTCATGTGACCACTCTCCTGATGACCCACCTGACAGCAGCCAATGAAAAGGGCTGGCCTGCAATGAAAAGCTACCAATGAAAATACCAGCAGCAATGAAAAGCAGTCAATGAAAAGAGCTGGCCTGCAATGAAAAGTATCCAATGAAATATCCTGGCCTGCAATGAAAAGCTATCAATGAAAATACCAGCAGCAATGAAAAGTGGTCAATGAGAAAGGGAGGTCTTATCAGTGCCCCCCCTATTCCTGCAGGATTCCGGTCATTCCTGTGGAATTCCTGTGGATTCCAGTGGAATGAAATTTAGCAGTAAGCCCTGCTAAATTTGTCATTCCTGTGTTTTCTCATTCCAGTGGAATCTGATCATTCCGGAATTTACACTGGAATGGTCCCTGGAATGGTCTTCCCTGGAATGGGCAGGAATGGTGTTCCCCGGAGTGGTCAGGAATGGATTATAGTCCAATCTGTTTATTTTATCTATTTGTCAATGTATTATAGTTTATTTATTTTCGATGGATAACAAACAATGTTTGTTTGGCAAAGATGCTCACCAAACACAGTCACTCTCTTCTTCCACCACCACCAGCGTGCTCGTCACTGCCGATAACGCCACGCCATCACTGTCACCCATAGCCACCACCACCCACATCACTTGTGAGGGGTCGATACTAAGGCATTCCCCTCTCTCGTTATATTTCCTATTCAACGATGTTTGTATCCTTCTCTAGCGCAATTCCTCTTCTACAATCTTCAGAGTCACGCAATCACGCTTAGTCATGTTTAGTCACGTTTAGTATAACTACCTTGTAAACAGAAAAGAATATTACTTCTTCTTACACCATATTCTTTTCCTATCTTGTTGCACGAGCATCGTACTCACGACTCGCCTCAAGCCTGTTGAAGATTCGCGTTCGAAGAGATCAAGGTCAGTTCCTATAGAACTAACTTTAGGAGCTCGTGTCTCCTGTGAAAGCTAACGAAGCTTTCTTGTATTTTCCCATTTCTCCGAAGGGACTTGTTCACTCCCTTCTGCGGCTTTCCGAGAAGGTTGAGACATTCGCGCTCGTGGTTATCCAGGGCATAAGCGGACTCTCGCGTGATCAGGCTTCTTCTTTCTCTCTAGATTCAGACCTGCATTTAGGGTCATCACACCATTACTCAACCCTTACGTTCGATGTTCGCCAGACTTACTTGCCGTTGGTAAGAATCCCACTCAGCGACTAAATCCCCTTAGAACAGGGTTGCGCATCACTCGTCTATCACCCATGGCCACCACGACCACCAACATCGACCACGCCGCCCTTCAAAAACAACGCAGCGACGCCATGTCACGAAACAACAAGCACCAGAACCCACGAAAACAACACCCCGCCCACGAAACGATGCCCAGCACCCACGCACACTGCCAGCGGACACGAAACAATGGCCAATGGATGCAAAACCACGCCCGCGGACACGAAAAACGCCCAACGGACAGAAAACAACGACCAACGGACACATACACCACCCGTGGACATGAAACAACACGCAGCAGACACGAACAACACCCCTGCGCCCACAAACAACACCCAGCGCCCACAAAACGACACCCAGCACCCACAGAACGATGCCACGGACGACAACAACAATGGGATGACATGTCCACATCAACAAGGACAACGGACAACAATGGGACGACGTGTCCACGCCAACATGTCTACGTCACCCCAGCACCCACAGAACGATGCTACGGACGACGATGATGATGTGATGACATGTTCACGCCAACGTGTCTACAACCATGTACCCCCCTCCCTCACTCCCCTCCTTCCCCTCCCCATCACCCCTTCCCCTCCCTCCCCTCTCCATCCCCCCCTTCCATAACTCTCCACCCCTTCCTACCCCTTTCCTTCTCCCTGCCCCTTTCCTTCTCCATAGCCTGCTCCCCTTGTCCCCACCCCCTTTCCTTGTACCTCTCCTTCCTCAAATATAGATTGTATATAGTAGTACATAATAAAATATGTTTTATGTCATTTTAAATATAATATAATTTGGTTTATTGACTTCAAATTTATTCTGAGTATTAAGTTGGTTATTAAGTCACATGACTTTAGCTGATCAGGACATGTACTGGTAAATTTACATGAGTTCAGAGGATTCCAGTGTAATTCCACTGTATTCCTCTGGAATGACTGAATTCCTGCAGGAATAGGTGGGGCACTGTAAAGTACTGGTTGAGATGTGTGAGTCACATTGCCTAGTACCTACCTGATAGAGAAAACAAAAACAGAAATCCTATATGCTTGCACTTGCAGGCATGCCACTGGTCTTAAGTCAAAGACAGGATCCAATTAGCATTGCCCATTTGCCATGAAAACTTAACTTTTTCTGGGATCATGAATACTTACAAGAGGCAAATACCTCTGCTAAATTGTAAGATTTTGTTTTCATGTGAAGAAGAAGGTATACAAGTAAGTGGTAAATGATAGCAGGGTGATGAAACAAATTGATAATTTGAAGGATTCAAAAGATATGAAGTAATTCAACCAAACTACCAATTCAACAGGTTCAATTTCTTTCTAAATGGAATCATGTAATAGTGAAAAACATTGACTCCAGTTCACACCATGAACAAAGTTCCTGAAGTCAAGTATAGTTGGATTGTTGCCAATCACATGAGTTGTTCTTGGCCAAAACAAACCAGATTTATTGTGGTCTGGCACCCATAGGAGATAAATATTATTTGGCAGCATAATCCAATTTTCGTGCCAGTGGCAGAATTTTAACAATGGTGCATTGTAGGAATCACAAAAAAAGGTTTGGAGGAAGTCAGACATGATAATGTTCCCATCCTCTGAATGTAGAGGAGTAATCGGCAATACAATGGGGTTGCTTGAAGTAGCAAAAGTGGAGAGTGTGAAGGAATCCATGACATTCTGACCTGTCTGAGCATCCCACACTCTGACTGTGTTATCACAAGATCCAGAGACGATGTGCCTGCTATCAGGGGAAAATGCAACTGAAGCAACCCAACCATGATGGCCTTTGAGAGGATGCATGACACTCTGACCTGTTTGAGCATCCCACACTCTGACTGTCTTGTCACAAGATCCAGAGACAATGTACCTTCCATCAGGAGAAAATGTAACTGAAGTGACCCAAGCATGATGGCCTTTGAGAGGATGCATGACACTCTGGCCTGTTTGAGCATCCCACAATCTGACTGTCTTGTCACAAGATCCAG
The DNA here is from genome assembly GCF_000143565.1 of Laccaria bicolor S238N-H82. Classification (NCBI taxonomy): domain Eukaryota; kingdom Fungi; phylum Basidiomycota; class Agaricomycetes; order Agaricales; family Hydnangiaceae; genus Laccaria; species Laccaria bicolor. The sequence goes on from NW_001889911.1 coordinate 414,647, forward strand.
AGACAATGTGTCTGCCATCAGGAGAAAATGCAACTGATTTAACCCAAAACTCATGGCCTTTCAGAGGATCCATGACCTCCTGACCTGTCTGAGCATCCCACACTCTAACTGTCTTATCATCAGATCCAGAGATAATGTGCCTGCCATCAGGAGAAAATGCAACTGAAGTAACATGATCCTCATGGCCTTTGAGTGGATGCATGACGGTCTGACCTGTCTGAGCATCCCACACTCTGACTGTCTTGTCATCTGATCCAGAGACGATGTGCCTGCCATCAGGAGAAAATGCAACTGATTTGACTGCACCATCATGGTCTGCAATTCTAAGAAAACATCTCTCTGACCAATGTTCCATTTGGCCCATCATCACAGTCATTGTCTTTTGAAATAGTTTGAAAAAATGCAAAGAAATGTTTGAATTTCGTGGAGCAAATGGCAGTGCTGACAAATATATGTGTGGTGCTGCAAGAGTTATTGGTTCCAGAAATTCCATTACAAATCTATTTGCATCTTTTGCAAAGTCTGATAAGCTGGGTTTTAAGGCCTGCATTTTTTTCATGTCAGTATAATAGCAAATTATACATCTATACACTCACTTGGCTCCAACTTGCAGCTGAAAGTAGCAGTTGAGCAGCATGCTCTACTGTCCCCATCATACTTGTAATCTCAAGCCAGTGTAGAAGATGAACCATCAAAAATTTCTCAACAGCAGCCTGTACTTCCAGCTGTAACATTTTATCACAATCCTGCTGCAAATAGCTAGCCCAGAAGTAGCTAGCATGATCTAAGGCTGTAGATTTTATATTCTTAATATGGCCACTCAGCTCTGGTATGTCTTTGTTTACAATATGGGATGTTTTTAGATCAAAGAAATTGAACTTTAGTTTTGCATTCATAAATTTCAAGCAAGACCCAGCAAAGCAAAGACTATAAAACTGAGGATCAACCCACAAGTCTTGAGACCGCTCAGAATCAAGGAGGAAATCTGCCACTGACTCATGGCAAATATGCAAATAACTTGTATTACTGATAGATAAAATTGGGCTGAGTTGACCAATTATTGAATTCAGCAATGCATCTTTCACTTCCAGAAGCTCTGTTAGATCTTTGATGCGAAGTGGATTCTTTGCAATGATTATTGAGCCCAGAACTAGCTTTAAGGCTGTTTTCTCAGGTTTTCTGAGACCTTGCAAAGCAACAGAAATGACCTGATGATACAGGCTATCAACAATATCAATTCCTTCTCCAGAGTCAGCAGAAATGATTACTAGCCTCTCTTCAGGATCACCTCCATTATACAAGATAAAATCTATTGCAGATTTCGCCCAGACAAATAGCCCAGCAGCTTTCCTCACAAGAAAAGATACTTTGGCTGGACCAAGCCACTTTGGAAGCAACCCAGTAGCCTCAGAAAATCTTGCAACAAAGTATTTTTCAAGGTCATCAGAAGTCTGAGGAGAGACTTCATGTCCAGTATTCAGATTATGATGAAAACTGACAGATCCCAGTCTACTCTGAATCTTATGATAATGGCGGCTTGTAATGAGGAGTTTCAAAGATTTAGAGAGGTGAGACCAAGATACCAATGACGGCAAGAGTTTCTCATACAAATCACACTCATCCAGGGCATCAACAACAATAAGAAGAGGCTTTTCAGAGGTCCCAAAAAACTGCTGTAAAGGCTTGGCAATAAGATGCTCATATTGCATAGAAATATCAAGACCTCTGATAGTAGCTTTCTGAGTCTCCAATGCCTGAGCAATAGACTTTCTGAGATCTTTGGACCATAGAGAAAGGTCCAAAGCAATACGTCTCCATAAGTTGTCTGGATCCCGAAGCTCAGCCTCATCACGACAGAAGAAGAATTGCCCAGAGAAACAGTGAAAATCAGCAACCACAGTCGAAGCAATTGTTGTCTTTCCAGAGCCAGGACAGCCAGAAAGCCAGAAAATATTAGGCTCATTCAGATCATAAAGCCATGTTTTGATGCAAGTGAGCACATCCTTCTGGGTTCCAGGCATGCATCTCTCTCTTACTTTGCCATGTGATGGAGCATTGAGCTCTTTGAGCCACATTTTTACCTGGATTATTTATTGATGATATAAGGTAGTGATACACATTACCCATTTTATGTGACTTACATTTGACTGTTCTACTATGTCCTCTATCTTGGCTTCAAGGTCTCTGTTATTGAGATTGATCTATAGGATGCCAAATGGTCTTGAGAAGAGGTAAATTAAATAAGGCAATTACTCACAGTATTTGCAGAATAGAAAACACTATCATTGATTTGTAAATCATGTGCCTGGGTAAGCACATTTACCTGAGGTACTGTATAGAAAAAATAAAAAGTTATCAAGAAGTAGTTTCAGAGAGCAAGTTTGTGCATACCACCTCCTGCAGTTGTTGGCCTCTCACCAACATTTCTTCTCCCCATGAACATATCATCTTTGTTGGGCTCAGTCATTATAGAATCTTCCCAAGTATCCCCCTTGTTATCTGTACAAGTTGAGAAATAATACCAAAATTAGTTATTTATGACTTGACTTACTTTCTTCCTGTGAACTTTTCTCAACAATGAAATGGGCCTGAAATTCGGGTGAATGAGATGACAGAGAACAGTTAATATATGTAAAACATGCTCACAAGTGCATTTAGTTCAACCTGTAATTTTGCGATACGTTTTTGATCATTCTGAAAATTGGGAAATCTGTTCTGTTGTTGGATCTTCATCACATCTTCTTTCAAATGGTCCAAAAAGCTAGTGCATGACTTCAATCCAAGAGTATCCACAATCACACCATTAAAAACACACACACCCTTTCAAATTCTCAAAATTGGATTGCAAAGTTGACAGGACCTGACTTTCATTGTATTGACAAGCAGCCTGAACAATCTTATCAATCTTCTCAGCAAGACTCTCAGAGAAAGAAGCCCAATCTTTCTTGTTGGTATTGAATTTCTAATGTCGTCACATAGAAAGACATGACAGAATGATTGAAGTAAGGACACACACCTTGACAATTCCGATGATGGCTAATGCCTCAACAACAGCCACCTTCAGTGGTGGAAACGCGTTGCCAGACGCAGCGACAACCTCGAGTGCAGGAACGCCGCCTCCGCTGATCGCTTGTAGAAGGTCGTTTGCCGTGCGATTCAACCCAGTATTCATATTGTTGTTGTTGTTAGTGTCGTTGGTACCGATGGTCGCATTCGGGTTCATGATGATGGTGGTTGATAACAGGAATGGTGAGCATCAATTTTTTACATGTATTCATGTGACTCGACTAGGGACTAACAACACTTATACTGCCACAGGTTTAGCTCGCTCTGATGTCCTGACCCTATCTTACTATTAACGACCAGTTTGTCCCCCAAAGCACGCAGATGCAATGCAATCCTCCGTGTACCCAAATCTGGCCAGCGGTCACTGCTTGGCGCCACTGCACAACGATTAGGATGCGGCAACAGGGAAAGAAGGGTCTTGGGTGACGTGCAGCGTCTGAAAGGATATTGGCGACCCATTGTATATCGTCTGTCGGTCATCATGTTAGAGGGAGTCAAACGTCTATGGTTGAATATTGTCGAAATGGGGAGAGATGATAGTTGTGCTGAACGATGTCGTGAGACAACCGTGTTCGATCTTGCCTTTTGACCGAGCACACACCTTCCAAGGACCAAGATGAAAACGACATTAGTACTACATACAACATTAAAATACAATAACAATGCTAATCCACAAAATGTCCATTCGATCCATCAGTATCCATGGCCGTTGCCTGACATATCATCCCAAGAATAATCCTGTAAACGTTCATAGCCTAGCACCTTTCCCAGATGATAACCCAGGAATGCAGCGTATAATCGCCTGCTGGCACGGCCAACGTGCATCGTCGTTCTGCCTTGAACACCGAAGTACGATTTCCCAGAGCTTCCAATGAAAGTATGTCCGCCCTTTCATATCTTCCACGAAGCCTGTCTGCATAAATCAATCATCGGAGGAAAAGCGAATGATAAAAAGATCAACTCACTTCCAGCTCACTCGTAGAACCCGTCTTCGAATCACCAACCCACCGATACGTCAGGTCTAACCTCTCGAGACTAGGAAGTTTGTCCGCCAGCAAATCCAAGAGTTTGGCACTAAGCACATGAACCTCCAAAACCAACTTTCTAGGAGCCGATCCACCACCCTTCGCATTTGTTGAAAATGGGCCCAACAACAACGCCAGGTCATCAAGCGCAATAACGCAGCCAATGATGGTCAACGTCGCTAGGCTACTCACGATATCCCCAAACCGCTGCGTAGCGAGCATCACCCTCTTTCCCCCGCTCCCTAGGATATTCAAGCCTAAATCCAGGTGTTGTAGATTGTGCAACTGTATTCCGCCCCCAAAGCACTGATCCATCCACTCGCTGGTGGTAATGGTATCAGGTGGCAGCGCGGATTGGTGACAGCAATATTGTGGTGAGAAGTGCACGTGCTGTAAAGTCTTAAAATGTGCTTTGAGGAACTGGTGGAACCCTGTTGGGTCAACAAGGTGCTTTGGGTCGCAAGGGACGAGTAGGGCGAGATGGTGGAGGCGGGGGAAGTATGTGAGGTTTGTGTACAATATTGAGAAATCCATGTGGCCGATGGAGGAGATGGACAGAGACTGTAATGTCAATGCCACATGGTTGATAAAAGTACTCATCTTCTCCAACGCGTATCGTGCTTCCCAGGGCCCAAAGCGTAGGTCGCCGCATGTAAAGTTCAGTGAAAGCTCTTGCAGCTTATCGAGCCCCGTTACCTCGAAGATGGAGTCGCTCATTTGGCCAATGGTCATGTGCAGGGTTACGGAAGTGAGGTCGCGGATGAGTGTGGGCCCGCAGACGGCTGTCAAGAGTGGGACGCAAAAGTGTCGTTCGGCTTCGAGACCGCGTTTCCAATCGACGATGTATTCTTTGATAGAGGTCAGTTTGGAGAGGGCAGACAGGAGACGATCGGCAAGCCAGACGTCTTCTTCGATTGGGTGATTTTGTGAGCGACGTCTGAGGGAGGCATCGTCAAGAGGGTGACGACTCAGAGAGTGAAAGGCTCACTGGAAGACATCGGGCCAGTTAGGATGTTTCGCTGGCCTAATCATATTTTTCTCACCACCTTTTGCAGAGCGTATACAGGCTGATCGGACGGCTTTGGGGTGGATACATAACGACTTCACCCGTGCCGCGACCATGGGGTCGTTCCTTCGAATTGCATTCGATATAAATTTGACTTGAAGGGAAAATAAAACTCACTCGATCCGTGTAATTTTATTGACGAGTGCAGCGGGACGGTCATCGTCAATGATGAGTTGTCGATATCTCCTGTCGGTGACGAGATCAAAGAAGAGGTGGTTGACGCTGATAAGGCGGAACAAGTCGTTGTCTGACACAAAGTGGGTGATGCGCAACCAGAGTTCGGTGGGGAGATCGACAGCCATGGCCAAGCGTATGGCTCTGCGGTATAAGTTGTAGTCAGAGCCTTCTCCTGTTACATAAAGGCCAAGTACCACCGGCCACCCCTAATAGACTGGGGTAATAGCTGGTAATAGAGGTGTAGTTTGGTGCAGCAAACAAGAGAGAGGCTTGCCACTAATTGTCGCCCTGGCAGCGGATATTCGGCGTCTATTATCTGCGTCTATTCATCAGAAAGATTTTCCACGTTCACCTTGCAAGAAAGATGGCATCAGCCGAATTATGAAAAGAAACACACCTCTTCTGCTTCCAAAGTTCCTTTTAGAGAGGACAAACAAGGTCAACGGCCATCATAAAATCTTGGAGCGAAAATATTCCAAGATTACCCTTTGATTTCTCCGACTACAACAATGACCGACCTCACCGTCCTCGTCTCTCCAATGCCCTTGTATCCGGTGACCAAGAACTTCGTCTTTGGACGAAGCAAAAGCCCAGCTTTGCCTCGCCCGATCATGGTCACTCTCGAAACGGAAGCCGACCCAGATGACAACTCTCAAAACCAGGCCGGAATCGAATCCACCTCTTCCTCTCATCCACATTCAGATCCACCTCCTAGAAGGAGTCGTCGTCGTTTCTCAGGAGATACAAACCCAGCTTTGCTTTCACCTCCCGTAAACACTTGGAAGTCACCTAGTACGCGTCCGAGGCATCGACCGACCCGTTCTCAGAGTGCACCTCCGGAAAGGAGAACATTCCCAGAACCCCGTTCGGAGAACAGGGACAGCCTCCCTACTGGTACAACCTTGCAGTTGCAACGTCCACATCCGACACGCACTACTTCATTCGCTGCTGGGAAGGCACCTGGAGAGCTTGTTCGGCCACCACCTCCGTTGTGTGAGTTTGGGCTCTATGACTTAGTTTTAATTTGCGGTGCTAATACCTCCTTTTGTGACCAGTGCGACCAACTACCTTCTGGCGCAAAACCCGTCGGTCAGGAGTGACAGGCGCATCGTACTCTCCATCTTCCCACTTAATTCGACGCTCAACGTACATCGCGGCCGGACTCACCTTTGACGCTCCTGTACACGATCTCAGCGCGCTTTGTGTTGAAAGCAGAGTCGGATTCATCGTTGTCCCTGCTCCCGATTTCCAGCTACTATAATCTATTATTATTTATATCCCCTAGAACCCTCGACCATGCTTCAACACCTTATTATGCAAGTGTATGTCTTGATAATGACTCTCACGATATTCGGGTCGCCCGCTGACGGCCATGCAACTGTTGTGCGAAGGCAGGCGCAGATACCCGCAACGGCGCCCGTTGTTATACCCATGCCAACTACAACGTCGAGCTTCGACTACTGGTGGCCATACCCACCTGCAGGTGCATCAATGACAACGGTTCCTTCAGCGCAATCTACCGTCGTACAACTGTCCTCGTCTTTGAGTGCTACGATACCTACCTCTGTCACTGGATCCATCTCAAGCGCGTCGTCTTTGTCCTCCCTTCAACCTTCCTCATCTTCCAATACCGCCGCGTCTTCTAATGCCCTCCCAACAACCCAAACTGCCCTCCACCCCGTCCACCCCAAATTTAAGCTCTACTACCTCTACCCCGTCTTCGGTGTCGTCGGTATCCTCATCATTGCCTTAGCCGCGTGGATAATATATGGATGTTGTACTCGGAAACCCCGGACTCGGGATCATTCGGACGCCAACTCCATTCTTGGCGGACCACGGTACGTTGCTGTGGATGAAAAGGTATTGAGGGACGTGGAAGCTGGGGACGAGGACGCAATGCAAGAACACCAGCGCAGGCTTGAGCTCAGAAATAACGAAGATGGACAGTTCAGGTGGCCTTCCTATGATTTGACTGATTATTGGAACGGACATCGACGCGAAAAAACTCCATTCCTTCGTCCTCCTCTGCCCACTGCTAAAAGTAGCTCGGACCGAACTGCTAAATCTGGTCGGACCAACAAGTCTACACACACCTCGCGGTCTACACGAACTACAACATCTACACGTCCAGGTTCCAAGAAAACTCAAACTCGTGCGCGGAATGGCGTTCTCTCTCCCAAGTCTGACTCTACTTCTCTCGCCTGCCTTGAGCTCTACTCCAGCGATGAAGAAGCAGAAGTAAAGGCACAACAAGTTCCATGGGAGAGTTTGCGACATAAGAGCATCAAGCGTGGGATTCTGGAGCAGGTGCGCAAGGATGGGAGTTGGAGGGACTCTGTGAGAGCTGTTGCCGGCTCTGCGTTTGCCGATAAAGTGCGAGCAGGGTTAGGTGGAGGCGTGGGGAATGTAGAGAGGCCGAATGCCGCGACTAGACGGTCCACAGGGGACGTAAGCACATATCCAACTTCGGAGGCCACTGGAGGGGCATCAACCACGAGGGGTAATTCCACCCGTACGACGACGACGTATGATGAGGGCGAGGGACGCTGGCTTAAGGGCCCCGGATTCAGAATGATCACCGAGTCCCCGGCCCCCAACCCGCCTGCTTTGCTTAATGCCTTTGGTTACGGCCAAGATGACGTTATTTCTGAAGATGATGAGGAGTGCGACGACGAGAATGATAGATTCACGCCTATGCCCACTCGGCTTGGTTCAAGTCGGAGTCGAAGCAACAGTAAATCCAGTAGCCCTGTCAAGTCCAAGCCTATACCCAACAAACCCACTACTACCACGATCGTCAGGGCTAATTTGGGTGGTACGACGCCCAGCGTTGGAAGGCAGTTCGTTCATCCTAGAGATGTTCTTCCCAAGAGCCCACCGCAGATTATGAGCCCGCCTTTGGAGAGCCAGCTTTGCTTCACGCCTACGGCTGCTGCTACTGCGAGGATGCACCAGAACATCTTGGCGCCGACGAGAACGAGGACGATCCCCAAGCCGCCAAAACCGAGCAATGGGGGTACTAAGCTTCGTTCATCACAACCGTCCTCGTTACCGATGCCTGAGGGTTATACGGTTAAGACACTTGTCAAGAAGCCTCCTCCGGTCGAGGTGGAAAAAGAGCCGGCTCCTGATTCTGGGGAGATGGCTTCGAAGGAAACGATGGAAGAAGCTATGAGGACTGTTGAGAAGATCGTAGAGGCGAGTTGGAGTGCGAGGGATCTAGGGAGGCAGGTGGCGGGGAGCTTGAGTCCGAATGGAGTTGGGAGTCGTGCTTGATATGATGCATAGATGGACTTGGGTTACGAGTTATCTTGCTCTTTGCTTAGCTTACATGGTCGTATATTGTTCTGCTCTCTTCGAATCATAGTAATGTTTTTTGATGGCTGTCTGTGGACAAACTTATTCAATCATTGACAGTTCGCAGTGGGCTAGGGCGAGGCTAGCTTGAGGCTAGTGTGGTTTCTAGTACTATATACTCATCTTTTAAAAAGAATCAAAGGACTCGGTAACATATAATTGTAAATAACGAACTTCACCTTGACTTCACCCGACTCTTGTTTTTACTCAATTTTTACTACTGAGTGTATGGCGGGAACATCCAGCAAAATGCTTGGTCCTATGGCGTTTATTCTGCACAAAAAATACGCGCCCCCCCCAAATTGTATGCTGTTGAAATCAAATCAGCAAGCGTCAATTCTTCGTGATCAAGAGAAACAGGGGAGTAAGATTTCCGGTTGTCTCTGGAGGTGACAGAGGCAAACGGATGAGTAACTACGATACAAGCTCTCCTATATATACTGTAGAGTATGAAATAAATGGGAATACAGATGAAATGCCCGGAAAAACAATAAATGTACCTTAATCCGGGTATCGGGCGCATTGCACATGCTCGCACA
>NW_001889911.1:424101-424967 GCF_000143565.1 Laccaria bicolor S238N-H82
ACTGAAGTAACCCAATCATAATGGCCTATGAAAGGATGCATGATATTCTGACCTGTCTGAGCATCCCACACTCTGACTGTCTTGTCATGAGATCCAGAGACAATGTGCCTGCCATTGGGAGAAAATGCAATGGATGTAACATGATGATCATGGCCCTTAAGTGGATGCATGACAGTCTGACCTGTCTGAGCATCCCACACTCTAACTGTCTTGTCATCAGATCCAGAGACAATGTGCCTGCCATCAGAAGAAAATGCAACTGAAGTGACACAATAATGATGGCCTTTGAGAGGATGCATAACACTCTGACCTGTCTGAACATCCCACATTCTGACTGTCTTGTCACCAGATGCAGAGACAATGTGCCTTCCATCAGGAGAAAATGCAACTGAAGTAACCCAATCATAATGGCCTATGAAAGGATGCATGATACTCTGACCTGTTTGGGCATCCCACACTCTGACCGTCCTGTCATAAGATCCAGAGACAATGTGCCGGCCATTGGGAGAAAATGCAACTGAAATGACATAACTATGATGGCCTTTGAGAATATCCATGACTTTCTGGCCTGTCTGAGCATCCCACACTCTCACTGTATTGTCACAAGATCCTGAGACAATGTGCTTGCTATCAGGAGAAAATGCAACTGAAGTGACCCAAGCATGATGGCCTTTGAGAGGATGCATGACACTCTGGCCTGTTTGAGCATCCCACAATCTGACTGTCTTGTCACAAGATCCAGAGACAATGTGTCTGCCATCAGGAGAAAATGCAACTGATTTAACCCAAAACTCATGGCCTTTCAGAGGATCCATGACCTCCTGACCTGTCTGAGCATCCCACACTCTAACTGTCTTATCATCAGA
>NW_001889911.1:425017-430332 GCF_000143565.1 Laccaria bicolor S238N-H82
GTAGGCTGTAGCCTGCTCAAACACTTTGGTAGCCCGCTCAAACACTTTGGTAGCCCGCTCAAACACTTTGGTAGCCCGCTCAAACATTGCAGAATATTATTTACTCCGCCAACATATTCTTGAGCCCCGCACACATTTTGTAAGTTGTCAAAATATATTCTGCCTCATGCGCAGATTTAATTAAGGCTTTCCATTTCAGGAATGCCGGTTTGCCATGATTAAGTAATTGATCTCCCTTGGCACCTTCGGCACAGCCAGGCGGAGCTCTAAAGTACTATAATTCCAACTGCACTGAGCAGGATAATCATTCGTTAATGCTTACGTAAATTCAGGACACAAAAACCGCTGGCTAGCACTTTTCATGTCCTGGATTTATGTAAGCATTAGCTGGTGAAGAACAATTAAATTCTACAACGTTGAGAGGCGCCCCCCCTGCCAAACACTGATAATCAGTTTTCAAAACAACCTATTATGTATTTTTCTAAACGAATGTAGCATAGTTGGAATATATGATGTGTGTATAAAAATGAGTGTAATGTACATTGAAATCTCAGTGGCAACTCCATATCCCACAAGTTAAGGATCAAACCCAAGGATTTTCTTTGTTATCAAAGTTCATTGATGAGTTGAAGATGTCCTTCATCACATTCACATAAGGAGGGGTAACCCGAGTGGGGGCATTGGAAACGTCGACTGGATCGTCATCTGAACAAGGAAATTAGATTGCTAAATTGGCATGTAAATTGATATCTTACCCGAAATATTGATAATATCATCAGCAACTTCGTCTTCACTCCTGAGAGAGTGTCGTTGTGAGAGTGGAAAAGGACTTGGGCTATCATCGTCTGTGTTGTCAGGGCTTGAGTCTTCAGCATCGGAGTCAGCACCCTTGGAAGTTGATGCGGGCACCATTGTTTTGTATTCTGTTCTCCATAGCCCCATCATTTTCACGGCTTTCTGTTTGTCCCACACCTCTCCCTCATGTGTTTTGTAGCTACAGTAGTTATAAATAAACATAGAAAGAGTTTGAAAAATATAAGTACATCCAATGATGCCTAGGCTTTACGTGGTTGCAGAGGCGATATGGGTGTGAGAGATAGCCAGAGTCAGGAATCGGGTGTGGCGCGCACCTGATTCCGATGTATTTGTGCTTGAGGTATGGCTATGACATCACTTTCTCACCTTTGGGGACCAAAATCCGGTCCATTCGGGCTCCGAATGGACCGGATTTTGTTCCCCAAAGGTGGGAAACATTACATCATAAGATTTGACTTTGAGGTACATACAAATGACCCCATAGCAATTACAATTTACAATACAACAATATTTAGAGCTCCGCCTGGCTGTGCCGAAGGTGCCAAGTGAGATCAATTACTTAAGCACGGCAAGCCAGCCTTCCTGAAATGGAAAGCCTTGATTAAATCTGCACAGAAGGCAGAATATATTTTAGAGACTTACAAAATGTGTGCGGGGCTAAAGAATATGTTGGTGGGTTGCAGTGAACACCAAAATGTTTCAGTGGGCTACAAAAGTGTTTGAGCGGGTTAGCAAGGTATTTGAGCGGGCTACAAAGTGTTTGAGGAAGGCAGGAAAATGTTGGCGGGCTAATAGAAATATATTAGGGACACAAAAAAAAATTCTGCGCTACAAAATCTCAAATTCATAATGTAAGCGGATTTTTTACCCACTTGGACAAGCATAAAATTGTGGTAAATGCCCGGATTAAAGTTGTTTGTAGACTCGGATGTGCCGCCAAATAACATTATGTGCCCCGCCGAATCAAAATTTTTTAAAATGACCTATTATACTATTTTGAATGCCCAAATTGCATAAAAACAAGTGCCGCCCTGAATGTCGAGGTGCCACGTGCCAAATCAAGTTTGGACTTTGTCAAAATTTGGCTGGGCAAGGGGGTAGCGGGACGTGGATCCTGAACCAAGGGTTGGGGGGGGGGGTGTCCAGCCACAGGCCGAAAAAAAAAGAGTGACCCCCATCAATTTCAAATTTTCATCCATCAGCAAAACAACATTACCCTGGTAATGACATGTGGTCCCGGTAAAGTCCGAAAATAAATGTCGAGCTTGGGATTACAATGTAACATCGAGTAATTTTGGTTGATCCTTTTATTCAAAAGGACTTGGTCTTATGCTGGTATGGTACAATTAAGTTGATGTAAATCAGGTATTCTAAAATCAAGTTGGAACCAAGGTTACAAGGTGAGGGGAGGGAGTCACCATGTCGGTTAAGAAAGATAGCAACATTGTTCAAAGATACCTGGCATGGAATTGAAGTGTCAGGAAAGTATGCCTCTTACAGGGATTGAACTCGCGGTTTTGGGAATCAGGCACACCACACATTATACACAGAAAGCAGCCTGTTAGACCATTACACCACACAGTCATTGTAAGGTGTAGTGGCCCATTTCAATATGATCTCGTGGGCTCCAGCCGTGAAGCGCAGCTTGCTCGTTCTCGCAACATTCTCACCGCATTTTTACAGTATAACTATGGCAATAAAATAAAACATTGGCCAGCCCTCACCTTAAACAAGGGACAATCGGGCAGTTAAGCGAAGCCCTTGATGGATTCCGTGACAAAGTAATCATTTTTGCATCAGTTATGTAATTACAACAAACCAATGGGAAAATTTTTATTGTGACTGTATGTCTGCCAATTGTTCAAGGGGGCTGACAGAGAAAAAACAATTATTGTGCTTATTGTTAAAATTTTGCCCACAGCTGTGTTACCTAGGCGAAGCTTTGCTAAAAATTAAAAAAATTCTTATTGCCAAAGAGACAGACTGAATTGTTCCTGAAATTCATTACATTTACAAATTTTAATTCTTACCAGCCTTTTGTCCTGTGGATGCATCTCAAGACACATTTTAAAAATAGTAACAACATTTTTTTTACATCTGGACATCACCTTTGCACAATAGGCAAACACGCCGTCAATATAAAAATTTTCCCATAAGTTTGTTTTAATTACATAAGAGGTGCAAAAATGATTAATTTGTCAAACAATCTGTCAAAGGCTTCGCTTAACTACCCAATCGTCCCTTGTTTAAGGTGTCTACAGCTCACCATACTCATCTAATGGATCCATATCATTGTCATCTTCCTCACTCCTGATCTCCTTCATGACTTCATCCTCTTCCTCGTCACCCCTCTCACTTTCTTCTTCCTCATCCTCATACCCATAATTGTACTTTTCATCATCATTGTCTTCCTCTTCCTCCTCCTCCTCCTCCTCCCCATGGACTACGAGTTCTTCTTGTTCCTTGGCTGCCAGACCATCAGGTTGAGGGCTTTCCTCTCAATCATCGTTGCTCTCTTCTCAGTCCACACTGTCATCAACAAGTTCTCCTGAAGAAACGGCTGGAGAAGCTTGGTGGGTCGCTTTGTGTCCAATACCACCACCAAGGTATCACATGAACATGTCACGGTCAACAAACCTAAAAGAGAAAATGTTTCTTTAGTGAATAAATATAGATAGGAAACTAGACGTACATATTCACATAATGATACTTCCACTCCTCATGGTATTCATCTTCAGGGTGGCAAGCAAGAGAGTCTGATGGAAGGTTGTCGATGAGGCCATGGGCGAATGCAGGAATAAGATGAACAGCTCAGATAATTTCGTTTGGGTCCAGAAAGCCAAATGCCTGCTCATCTTCACTGTCAAAAAAGCCGATTCGATGGTGCTGTCAAGCCTTCCATCCACCTCGGTGAGACTCATCTAGACCGAACCAACAAACCTATAAGAAATCCATCTTGTAAGGTTCATCCGTTGTTGAATTTTCTCCAACATGATAAACATCTGCGTGAAAAATTTCGATGACACGAGTGTACCAGTAGGGATGATATTCTTTGCAGGCTGCATCCTCATGTGCGAGTACCATAATATCTTGATGTTCGGTTCTTGGATTGATGCACTCCCATATCATACCATACCATACCATACCATACCATACCATACACCATACCACACCATACCACACCATACCATGCACCCTCATACCATACCATGGTATCAGGAACCATAATCTATTTTTATTCAAGCAGAGGAAGTCAGAAAACCATCATTTCGAAGTTTGTTTACATATATTTACCAATAGCTTTGACCAAAGTGATGCTAAAATTTTGTAGTGTCCGCTTTGATGATTTCCTAATTGGGCCATTTCCTAATTGGGAAAAGCGTTACACTTTTTTCTGCCACACCTAATGTCAGGCACAGTGTGCAGTTGGGTTGGGAACTGTTTCCCACGCTCTTTGGGCCACTGGAGTTAGTGGCTAGCTTAGTGTTGTCACTGTTAATGACGATGTCTGCACTATTTCCTAATTGGGAAAAGCATTACACTTTTTTCTGCTATATCTAATGTCAGGCACACTGGGCATTTAGGTCAGGAACTATTTCCCACGCTCTTTGGGCCACTGGAGTTAGTGGCTAACTTGGTGTTGTCACTGTTCAGGACAATGTCCGCATTATTTCCCAATTGGGCCATTTCCTAATTAAGAAAAACGTTACACTTTGTTCTGCCACACCTAATGTCAGGCACAGTGCACATTTCGCTTGAGAACTGTTTCCCACGCTCTTTGGGCCACTGGAGTTAGTGGCTAGCTTAGTGTTGTCATTGTTTATAACAATGTTCGCATATTTCCTAATTGGGAAAGTCATTACATAATATCAGTTTGGTTTGCACTGTCCGCTTTTTCACTACAAAAGTTACTAGTGTGCGCTTTTTTCATTACAAAAGTTTGTAGTGTCCGCTTTTTGGACAACAAATATTTGTAGTCTTTGCCTTTGTCATTACAAAGATTTGTAGTGTCTGCTTTTTAGACTACAAATGTTTGTAGTGTCCGCTTTTTTGATTACAATGTTTGTAGTGTCCGCTTTTTAGACTACAAATGTTTGTAGTCTTTGCCTTTGTCATTATAAAGGTTTGTAGTGTCCGCTTTTTACACTACAAATGTTTGTAGTGTCCGCTTTTTTCATTACAATGTTTGTAGTGTCCGCTTTTTTCATTACAGTGTTTGTAGTGTCCGCTTTTTACACTACAAATGTTTGTAGTGTCCGCTTTTTAGACTACAAATGTTTGTAGTGTCCGCTTTTTTGATTACAGTGTTTGTAGTGTCCGCTTTGTTCACTACAAATGTTTGTAGTCTTTGCCTTTTCATTATAAAGGCTTGTAGTGTGCGCTTTTTAGACTACAAATGTTTGTGTTGTCCGCTTTTTTCATTACAGTGTTTGTAGTGTCCGCTTTGTAGACTACAAATGTTTGTAGTCTTTGCCTTTGTCATTATAAAGGCTTGTAGT
>NW_001889911.1:431038-509051 GCF_000143565.1 Laccaria bicolor S238N-H82
TCTGCTTTTAAGTGCATACTACAGGCCTTTGTCATGAAAAGGGCAAAGACTACAAACATTGTAATGACAAAGGCAAAGACTACAAACATTTGTAGTCTAAAAAGCGCACACTACAAGCCTTTATAATGACAAAGGCAAAGACTACAAACATTTGTAGTCTACAAAGCGGACACTACAAACACTGTAATCAAAAAAGCGGACACTACAAACATTTGTAGTCTAAAAAGCGGACACTACAAACATTTGTAGTCTAAAAAGCGGACACTACAAACATTGTAATCAAAAAAGCGGACACTACAAACATTTGTAGTCTAAAAAGCGGACACTACAAACACTGTAATCAAAAAAGCGGACACTACAAACATTGTAATGAAAAAAGCGGACACTACAAACCTTTATAATGACAAAAGCGGACACTACAAACATTTGTAGTCTAAAAAGCGGACACTACAAACACTGTAATCAAAAAAGCGGACACTACAAACATTGTAATGAAAAAAGCGGACACTACAAACCTTTATAATGACAAAGGCAAAGACTACAAACATTTGTAGTCTAAAAAGTGGACACTACAAACATTGTAATCAAAAAAGCGGACACTACAAACATTTGTAGTCTAAAAAGCAGACACTACAAATCTTTGTAATGACAAAGGCAAAGACTACAAATATTTATTGTCCAAAAAGCGGACACTACAAACTTTTGTAATGAAAAAAGCGCACACTAGTAACTTTTGTAGTGAAAAAGCGGACAGTGCAAACCAAACTGATATTATGTAATGACTTTCCCAATTAGGAAATATGCGAACATCGTTATAAACAATGACAACACTAAGCTAGCCACTAACTCCAGTGGCCCAAAGAACGTGGGAAACAGTTCTCAAGCGAAATGTGCACTGTGCCTGACATTAGGTGTGGCAGAAAAAAGTGTAACACTTTTCTTAATTAGGAAATGGCCCAATTGGGAAATAATGCGGACATTGTCCTGAACAGTGACAACACCAAGTTAGCCACTAACTCCAGTGGCCCAAAGAGCGTGGGAAATAGTTCCTGACCTAAATGCCCAGTGTGCCTGACATTAGATATGGCAGAAAAAAGTGTAACACTTTTCCCAATTAGGAAATAGTGCGGACATCGTCATTAACAGTGAGAACACTAAGCTAGCCACTAACTCCAGTGGCCCAAAGAGCGTGGGAAACAGTTCCCAACCCAACTGCACACTGTGCCTGACATTAGGTGTGGCAGAAAAAAGTGTAACGCTTTTCCCAATTAGGACATGGCCCAATTAGGAAATCATCAAAGCGGACACTACAAAATTTTAGCATCACTTTGGTCAAAGCTATTGGTAAATATATGTAAACAAACTTCGAAATGATGGTTTTCTGACTTCCTCTGCTTGAATAAAAATAGATTATGGTTCCTGATACCATGGTATGGTATGAGGGTGCATGGTATGGTATGGTATGGTATGGTATGGTGTATGGTATGGTATGGTATGGTATGGTATGGTATGATATGGGAGTGCAATACCATGGTATGGTATGAGGGTGCATGGTATGGTATGAGGGTGCATGGTATGGCATGAGGGTGCAATACCATGGTATGGTATGAGAGTGCAATACCATGGCATGGTATGGCATGGTATGGTATGAGAATGCAACATGGGATTACAACACCATGGTATGATATTTTGATAATGAAGACTCTTAGGACAACAAGACTTGATTCCATTTCCAATTAACAAGACTTTGGATTGGACAGATTCACTCAGCTTCAATAAATTGGACCAAATATTATGACAAAGAACCAAACACTCAGGACAACAATACCTGATTCCATCATATGTAGTTTTTAAGAAAATTGAGATTATATGGTGTTGTTGGCCATACTATATGTACATGCTATGTAAGTAGGTAGGACTGCCTGATTGGCCCTACTGGGCAAAATATATTTAACCTATTATTGGGAGGATTCATATTAATGGCTTTTTAGAAATGAAAAAACCCTCAATTGAACTGATTTCCAAAGGTTGGAGTTGACTATCTAGCCTCCACTTGGAGTTGGAAATCTTAGAAAAAACCTGAAGAACCTTTCCACTTTTCTTTGCTTCTCAATGACCACTTCATCCCAATAGATGTGGTATTGTTTGATTTGGATGAATATTTGTTGAAATCAAAAGGACTGGGAAAGATATGTATCATTAAATGGCTTTGAATGCATGAGAAAGCTGGGATAAAGCCTATTTAAATTCATTTTCAATAGATGGTTTGGACTATCTAGCCTCAATTTGTAGCTCAATATCTCAAGAAAAACATGGAGAACCACCCCACAAAAAATGGTACCCAATGGACCAGTATTGCAGCCTGCAGAATTTATTTATTTATTTTGGAAAAGGACCCCAGACACCCAGTGACAGCTTTGGTATGATGGTATCATACCATCTGGTATGGTATAACATGACATGGTATGGTATGGTACCTTGGTATTGGTATGAGTGGGATATGGTATGAGTTTTCCATTCCATGGTACCATGGTATTGGTATGGTGCTCACATACCACTCTGGAATGGGTACCATTGAGGTACCCTTAAATCCAAGAATTCATATACCTCATAGGTACCCTAAAATGGGTGACTGAAGTGCATATGGGAAGAATATGAGCAATCAACATTTGCATACTCATGTGCCCATTGGCCAAATGGCTGGTTCTCCCCTGTGAAACATACATAGTACTGTGTGATCATTGTTATTAGCTTCATTTCTCACTCACTCTCTGAGATTCTCTGCATAAGTCGACTGTTATTAATTCAATCTGTAACTATATTACAGTTCCTTGGTGCTTTTTTGTAGGTGATTCATCTGTTGCAGCCAAGGACAATGTTGTAGATAGGCTTGATAGCCCTTGTTTTCGTGACTGTCTATCCACACGAAGTTGAGATTGTGCATAGATAGTGTCATTCTCATCTTCCCCATCTTCCTCCTCTGATTCACTTCTTTCTTCTGCTTCAATGATTTCAATGCCCTTGCTATCCAAGATATCGTTCTCATATCTGTAATCATCTGTGTGAGATAAGGGGATTTCCATTTGCTGTTCCTCTCGTTTACTGATATGTGTTGTGCACAGCAACAAAGTTTTGAGCACACAGCAGGCTGAGTGTGAGCATGCGTGTGGCTCACATGACATGTAAGTGAGCCCAATTCAGTGTGTTCCTTCCTATTGTGACCCACCCTGACTTTGCCCAATTTGGATGGAAACGGTACAGACCCAGGTGAGTTGCTTGCCTTGGAATCTGCTGGTGGGAGCCCCTTGCTTTACTATACACACAGTAAGCCTCAAAAAGAAAAAAAGATAGTTGAAGGGGGGGAAGGAAACATACAATATGTTTGTGAGGATAGTCAACTCAACCTTTTTTCCTCACATGCTTATCCCTCAACTTGAGCCCCTCAAGCACCTTTCCAGAAAAAATGACTGCCTCATTTACACCCACCACCTTCCCCATGTCTATTCCTCATCCACACAGTAGCCAAAACATCAAACCCCTACTATTGATCAACGAGTGGATGCACCACTGCCCCCCCTCTCCCCCACCTCAAGCTCTCCCCACGTTGTATTCTGATATAACCATGAATGAGGTGCCTAACTACTTATGTGTGCCCTGGATGTAGGTGGTAAAGGTGAAGATGAGGAAGAGGAGGTTGATATTCTGCAATATATTTCTCCCAAGCTTTGACCCCCAGCTTAATTCTTGTGATGAGAGCCTTCCATGCCACATGCAACTGTGGTCAGCTTGGAAGTACCTTGTAGAATGGGTAAAAATGTGTCTTCTGGGTTGATTATGAAATGCTTTTTCCTTTCCAAAACCAGAGCAGATGGTCATACTAACATGATTCATAGTAGCTGCCACTAAGTGATAATGAGGTAGAGTCCTATGGCTGACCTCACCTCTATCTACGATAAGGTCAGAGGTTAACTCCTCTAGACTTATCACCACCATGATGCTTGCCTCTGTAGGGCCAACCTGTGACTCTATCGATGCTGACTCATATTCTTGAATCAGTTTGGCCATGGGAGAGTTCTTGAATCTGTCTTTCATTCCCAGCCTCTGTGGCCCTTCCAGCTCATTCTCTGTCTCAGATATCATGGGCATGGTAGTTTTGCTTGAGTGTTGGGATGGTGGCTCATTTATTTTGATATTCCTAATGTTTGGGGTGAATTCACCACTACTATGGATGTTCAAGGCTGAGGTGGTTGCTTGCATAGGGGTAGCAAAGGTGAGAGCATGTAAGGGGAGTTAGGGGAGTTAGGGGCATTGTTGAAATATCCAATGCTGTGCAGAGTGAGGGATGTTTTTGACCAAAAGATGGTTGATCACATCAGCACATCTAAATGGGCTTTTTTGTGTGAATCTGAGGCTACCTCCTGAGCAATGGTCCTGGGTGTTGAGGACTTAGATGTTGGTAGTGGTTCAAGACAGAAGATCAATATATTATGTAAGATATCCAAATCTAGCTATATACCACTGTTTGACTATGGCCTCTGGGCATCCCCTTCCAATCCTATATCACATAACCTAACACTTCTTCTCAAAGGGAAAAGAGTTAGCAATCAACTCAGAACAATACTAGTTACCTCAGATGGTGAAAGTACAGTAACACACCTCTTTCAGGAGCTGATAGCAGTGGTAGTAAGAGTAAAGAATAGAATGTCGATGATACTGTACATGCATGTGATTTACTCAAAAGGCATGTGACTAAGAGGAAAGCACAAGTGTGTTGTCTGCAGAAAGTAAGTAAATGAATGAATACCCAAGATGAGGGAGTTGAATCCCTTGTTACAGAATACCATTCCAGAATAATCAGATTCCACTGGAATGAGAAAACACAGGAATGACAAATTTAGCAGGGCTTACTGCTAAATTTCATTCCACCAGAATCCACCAGAATTCCACCAGAATGACTGGAATCCTGCAGGAATAGGGGGGGCACTCATAAGACCTCACTTCAAATGGCAATAAAAGAGTCTAAATATATACTCCTATCTGAATTGATTGCTGTCAAAGACATCTTTTCTTACAATGATGGGGATAATGCAGGTGCTCATTTTGATATTTACATATTCTTTTCAATAGTTTCCACACAAGCCAATATACACCTGGAAGTTGCATGACTAATATTTAGGAGTGAGAGGGTGACTCATCTGCCCCCTTCTCTATGAGCAGCTTTGCAATTGCCTCATTGCCTTTATCTGATGCTGCCTGGAGTGCATTTCCATAGCATCCTCCCTGTGCATTTACATCTGCCCCCTTCTGTATTAGCAGCTTTGCAATTGCCTCATGGCCTGCATATGATGCTGCATGAAGTGCAGTTCCATGTTCTCTATTCCATGCATTTACATCTGCTCCATTCTCTATCAGAAGCTTTGCAATTGCCTCATGCCCTATATATGATGCTGCATAAAGTGCACTTCCATAACATCCTCCTTGTGCATTTACATCTGCCCCCTTCTCTATCAGCAGCTTTGCAATTGCCTCATGCCCTGTATATGATGCTGCATAAAGTGCATTTCCATAGTATCCTCCCTGTGCATTTACATTTGCCCCCTTCTGTATCAGCAGCTTTGCAATTGCCTCATAGCCTTTATATAATGCTGCATGAAGTGCATTTCCATGTTCTCCATTCTGTGCATTTACATCTGCCCCCTTCTCTATCAGCAGCTTTGCAATTGCCTCATAGCCTGCATATGATGCTGCATGAAGTACAGTTCCATAACCCCATCCTGTGCATTTATGTCTGCTCCCTTCTCTATCAGCAGCTTTGCAATTGCCTCATAGCCCTATATATGTAATGCTGCATAAAGTGCACTTCCATAACATCTCTCCTGTGCATTTACATCTGCCCCCTTCTCTATCAGCAGCTTTGCAATTGCCTCATGCCCTGTATATGATGCTGCATAAAGTGCATTTCCATAGTACCCTCCCTGTGCATTTACATTTGCCCCCTTCTCTATCAGCAGCTTTGCAATTGCCTCATGCCTTTATATGATGCTGCATAAAGTGCACTTCCATAGCATCCTCCCTGTGCATTTACATTTGCCCCCTTCTGTATCAGCAGCTTTGCAATTGCCTCATAGCCTTTATATAATGCTGCATGAAGTGCATTTCCATAGTATCCTCCATTCTGTGCATTTACATCTGCCCCCTTCTCTGTCAGCAGCTTTGCAATTGCCTCATGCCCTGTATATGATGCTGCATGAAGTGCAGTTCCATGTTCCCCATCCTGTGCATTTACATCTGCCCCCTTCTCTATCAGCAGCTTTGCAATTGCCTCATAGCCTCTATGTAATGCTGCATGAAGTACAGTTCCATATTCTCTTTCCTGTGCATTTACATCTGCCCCCTTCTCTATCAGCAGCCTTGCAATTGCCTCATTACCATGATATAATGCTGCATGAAGTGCACTTCCATGTACTCCTCCATGTGCATTTACATCTGCCCCCTTCTCTATCAGCAGCTTTGTAATTTCTTCATGGCCTCTATCTGATGCTGCCTGGAGTGCATTTCCATATCTCCCCCCACATGCATTTATATCTGCCCCCATTTCTAGCAAAGCATATGACTCCTCAGTCAATCCAGTCAGTGATGCATAGTATAGTGGTTTAGCAATCTCAGATTTTTGTTTTTCTAACTTCATATGGTTATAGCAATCCACATCACAAAGTCGAACCCAATTCAGAAAAGCAGCATTTTCATCTGTCAGAAGCTTCATAGCCAATACAAACACAGGAGATGACTGAGATTTATTTTTGCCACTATGATGTGTATGCAGAATCCAGTTCTCTGCTGCATATTTTGCAAGTGGGGATGATATGTTCACAGTTCTGCTAAGTGGCTCAGATGTATGAAATTGAAGAAGATAGGCCAGACAGATTTGAGATATGACAGAGTGTGACAACTCCTTATTGAAGCTAAAGTCTCTGACTTCCTTGATGGCATGATTTTGAAGATACTGGGATATGAGATATTCTTTGACAGAAAAGTGGGAAAGCTTGATAAATCCTATTTAATGGTCAGTGCTCATTTCAATCTAGTATTATTCTAAACCACATACTACCTGATTTCATAATGAAACTAGAACATATTTTCAAGACATCCTTGATGTCTTGAAGTTCATTATCAGGTTTATACTCTGGTTCATTCTCAGCAGCAAGATCAACAGCAGCAGTTGTAGCCAGCTCTTCTAGTGTCACTGGACGAACAGCAAAACACAGCCACTGTAAAAATATTTTGGCATAACCAAGATCTCTTTTATTAATTCCCAGCAAGATTCGGTCATATGTTTTATCCAAACCCTGGGGTAGATCAGCTAGCTGCTTTTTCAGATCAGTCTTTGTTCGGCACTCTTTGAGTTCATTTAGCTGCAATGCAACCCAACGAAACCTAAAATTGCATTTAGTAGTGCCTGTCATCCAAACATCAATAATAAACATACATTCCATTTGCTTGTTTCATCAATGTCAACTTTATTTGCTTTTGAGTGTCAGAATTCCATTTTTGCAAGTTAGAGTCATTGTCAAGCTGATAATCAAGATAGGCTTCAAGCTCATGATTCTCAGATTCTTCAGCTAAGTCAAGATAATGATAAGACTTGAGCTTGTCCTCAATCTCCTGCTCTGGGCGACTAGTAACTATAAAATGGAGCCCTGGATTCTCCAGTATAATAGTCTGAATCCAGTTAAGAAGCTTCTCTCTCTCAGTACATTCATCAAGAGCATCCAGAATAATGAATGTTGAGCTAAAGCCACCAAGAATCATTCCAAGAGTATTCTGCAGATTCTCCAGAGTTGGCTCCTGATGGCCATTGCCACAGCAAGCATAAAGATCCACCAAGACTTTAGGTACTCTATCCCCACATTTGAGACTGAATTGCCAGATGAGTGATCGCATCAATTTATCATGCAGCTGAAAATCTTTCTGTAAGTCCCTTCCATCAAAAAAGAAATATGCAGTAGCAGAATTGAATCTTTGAAGAACATTGTGAATTATTGCTGAGCTATAAAGATAAAGATTAATTCAATTTCATAAAAATGCTGGAATTCTCAACCTTAAAATGGTTTTCCCAGAGCCAGCTAGGTAGCCTGTCAATCACATATGAATTGATAGAATTTGACAGATGACTTACATTTTCCTTTGATCCAGAGAAAGCCAGGCTGTTTGAGCCACCCAGAAAATGTCTTTCCTTTGAGAAACCATTGACAGGTGTTTGGTTGACTCTCCGTAATTGCATATGCAGCATTGTAGTTAAGAGACTCTTTAGAAGGAGAAAGCCACTTATAGATCTCTTTTGCTAACAAAAGAATGAAGTTAATAAGACAGTTTACATAAGAATCCACAATGATACCCAGTTGTTCATTCTTAATCATCTCAAGTGTGATTCGAAGATCTGGGTCCACACCTACCAACCACATATATCATTAAGCTGAATATAATGCTTTTCTTACTCCTTACCTTGATTGATGGTACCTATTGAAATTTGAGTGAAAGCAATAAAATATGATCATCTAAATGCAACAAACCATAGTTATCACCTGTCATCAGATTTTTAGCTGAAATGTTGTTTATAGTGTCAGCTTGTATGTTTGTCGAGAATCCTGCATGGTCAATCAGATTTGAGCAAACCTGAGCTATTTTTATAAGAATACTGACTGGCAGGCATCATTTCCACATTTAGAGCAGAAGGAATGGGTACAGAGATGGGCAAGTCAAAACTTGGAGGACCTATATAGAGTTATCAGAGATAGGATATAGAGATTTGGAACAAGGGTGAACCAGTCAAGGTAGGAGAAGAGATATCAACAGCTCCTTGCACAGGGCCTTCAGCCTGACCAACTGTAGAATTGATGAAGGTCAACATCAACACTCTAGCAGAAAGATGGAGGGGTCTCACAGGCAGCAGTCATTTCAGAATCCATCAGGCCTACACCAAGAACAGAAGCAATTGGTGGAGAGGTAGGCAGGTCAGAACTCAGGAAATCTGTATCAGTGTTACCAATGAAGAATGATAGGGGTTTGGGGTTAACACAAACCAGTGGGGTTGGGTAAAACCTGTTGCGAGCACTCAATCTCTCCTGCTGCAGGGACTTCAAACGGATCACCTGCAAAATTGATTTGATGAGTGACCAATGTTCACCTTGGGGCAGGAAGACTACAAAGTATCTTACTGGTGACTGGCATGACCATGTCCGAAACGAGGATGGTTGAAGATTGAGTCATCATGATAAGGGGGGCACAGCTGGGGCGAGCTATGTTCATGCGAGTGCCACCTGCGGATCCAGGTACTGGAGAGAGCAATCGCGTGAATGATTTTTTCAGACTGTAGAACGGTTCGACGAAAGGGTCGCTGGGTAGGGTACACATTGTAGACAACGAGATGGAAGTTGAGAGGAAGGTGCGGGCGTCACGCGTGGCAAGGCTGTCTGTTTTGAGTGTGGCTATGTGAAAAAGCAGTGCGTTTCCTACGAGCCCTCCAACTTGCGAAATCATTTCGCGTTGGTGTCAAGTCAATGTTTCAGTCAGCTTCAATGGGGTCTGGCTTCTAGTTGCGAAGTACCCATTGATTCAACTCCGCCGGACTTCTATAACGTAGTCCTGTGTTTACCGCGCCCCCAAAACCGCGCTAGAAAATGTTTATGTAATCTTCGGACTTTGAAACCGCGTCGCGTCAACATCGCCTCGTTGCCCTTTGGTTGCCCTGGACTCTCGACGCGTTTTTTGGCGCATGACTTGTCCTATCTCCTCAAATTCAACTGTAGTTTCTTCCAACTAATACTTACTATGGATAACAACGCTCGAATTGTCCGGTCGTGCAGGAAAACTCTGCAATTCAAGTACCAGCAACACCCAATTGCATTTCGCCAACATATCACAATCTACACCAATTTCCACAAGTCCTGCAGTAAAATCACTCCTCACATTGTTTCCTGATTGTCTTTCGGCCTCGTTATCCGCTAATTCCTTGGCTGCCCCCGGTTCTCCGTTCAACGCGCTTGGCCCATCGAGTCAACCAAGGTTAATTCAGCCTCGACGAAATGAAAAGGCAAAGCTAGAGGGAAGGTTTAAACGAATGTAAGGGTTTCTAGGCAACTCGGGGATTGACTCTATCCGAGGTTTTCTGGAGATCCTGTTCTGGCCGTCGCTCAATATTCAATTCCTTCAAGGAAAAACAATGACGAAAATGTTCGAAATTATCAGCCTCAAATATTCTCACAAGCACAGTGCCCCATCGCCGAGATCTACACAATATCACGAACATTACACCTCATTCTCGCCCTCCATCTCACCTGCGGCTATCAACCATGCGCGTCCTTCATTGTTTACTTGGGTAACCAATCTCATCACCATTAAAGACGATGACACTCAGCTTCGTGCATCCACTAATGGCCGACGCCCAGAGGATAGCGTTAGACTGGTTACTTGGAAGACTTGGGGAAATTTAGCATTGCTTAACTTTGTGAGAAGTACAAGATGCGCGCGCCTGTTTCTTGCTATCTCACCGAGTCTATGGCTGCCTCACGCAAAAATGGTGCTTGATTACAAAGAAGCGGCGCCTACAACAGGGCTTCTTTGCAGTAAGAGAATCCGGAGATGATGAGAAGTTTTGTGAAAGCTCGTGAACCTAGCCCGAAATTTGTGAGTGTAACAACAAAAGATGGAAAATAAGTGTACTATGTTATCTGTCAGTCCCTTGGTTGGTGTGACTACCACTCCGATTGGTCTCTTCCGAGTTTGAAGGCCAGGTACATGCGCATTCAGGTGTTTGTTGTAGCACAAGAGTTGGTATTGAGAGGCCGCCGACTCTCCATCTCCAGCTGCGGTACAGCAAAGCAAACCTTTTCCATCCAGAATAGCGGAAACGAGCTCAAGTTGGATCGCATCCAGTCCGTTCGTCCAATTCGGTATGGGTTTCTTCACAATGGTATTGATCGTATCACGTTCTTCTGGCGGGGTTGTCGAGCTGTCATTGAGTCGTCATAATAGATTGGAGATCATACAAGATGTAGAATATCAAGTTTGATGTGAATTGGAACAGAAATGCATGGGTTATCGCGTCGAGAGCAAAAGGCAAGGACGCAATATTGACGCGACGCGGTTTTAAAGTCCGAAGATTACATAAACATTTTCTAGCGCGGTTTTGGGGGCGTGGTAACAAACAGACTTCATATATCGTGAACCAAGGTACGACTTCACATATATCGAAGTCTGTCTACGAGAGACTATCTATAACGACTCTTCCAATGTTTCCTCTCTGGCCTGCCGACGTCGCCTGAAGATCCTTACTCGACCTCCCGCTGCAACCAAGTCCACACCCTCCTTCCCCGGTTTCCGACTCGGCTTGTCATCTTGCATCTATTTGATCATTCGCCTGGTTGACCACCCTCCTTCGTTACTCAGGTTCTGGTTCAAACCCCAGGGCTCCTGACTTTGGTCATCGCAGGCTTGAGTCCGAGCCACCATGACCCACACAATCCGGCTACTCGCACCGCGTCATGCATCCACCAAGGAGACGTTGTGGTTGAATCTACTCGTCGAAGTAACTTTCGTCTGAGCTCGTCGTTCCAGCATCATCTTTTTGCCAACAGCCACGGCAAATCACCGCCATCCGCATGGTCATAAGCGCAAGCGTCGGATAGCTGGGGAGTGGGGATAACGACCATTTTTTCCTTTGGTAAGTTACACCTTTGCATTACTTATCATTCGGTATACCTTTCTTCCTTGCTCGGCTCCTGAATTCCTTGTCACCTTGGTTCTATTGATTTTTCCCCCTGACTGACCGCCCTCTGTCTTCAATCAAGATCTTGTTCCACAACACCAGCGCAAACCCCAACTCCTCACTTCAGCAATCTCACTGGCTTTTCCATTTACCATGACTCGCACAGCTCGCCCACTTGCACCCCTTCATGCATCGGCTTGCGAAGGAAATACCATCAGGATGGATTCAGCATCATGTCTTCGCCAATGGCCGCAGGCAAATTTCACATACATCGATCGTCTGATTGGTACACCCGTCTGGTTTGGTTGCCCCAAGCTCAGAGCTACTCAATCACCATTGGTCGACGACCCATTCCACAGCCGTTCGGTTTCTACTGTTTCGATGTCTTTCAATTGTTAGGGTTTCTACGAAGCACTTAGGTTGCCTGGTCTGGTAACGCCATTTTCGGATACCGTTTCGTGCTAAAGGATGGTGTTTTCCATGTCCTCAATTCGTCCGAACTAGCTTTCCGACTTGTAGCCATCGGTGCTTTCCGTGAGGCATTCTAGATGGCGAAGGGTGTTATATTGGAGCCAGTCACGGTTATGGAGTCGTTGCTCCAGGGAAGAATGCAAATTTACATATCGTTCCTTTTCTCAGTTTGGCGACTCTTGGTCAAGTTGATGTCGGAGTTTTCTAAGTTCGGTCACAATTGGTCACAATTTGTTGTGCGCGTCACAATTTGGACTGCCGTCATAAGTCAGTGTGACTACAGAGTTTTTAATTACAATTGTCGTTACAATGCCGGTTGCAACGAATATTGGAACCACATTCCAACTCCGCGATAAGATTGCAACGATAACGATACGTGATAACGGGCTACCAAAAGTATTAGTACTGTCCTGTGTTTTTGTAGTCCCTTATTGTATTTGCTTTTGTAGTTACGGTTAATTCATTAGTCTTCTTGTTGTAGTGTTTCTGTTATTCTTGTTATTGTAGGGTTTATTGGTATTGTAGTGTTCCTAGTAGTTAGTAATTATTGCGCTGTGTGGGATTCGAACTTATGACTTACTGATCGTTATTATTTGAAACCTTTCTTACCTTGTCCATAGTAACCACTAGGTTATTGCTTGATATATAGACAAGCCCTTCGGTTCAGCTTGACAGAATGGCCGCTGGTTCCCACCAGTCCCAATGCGTCGCCACAGGCCCACCACGATTTCTTCCCTTTCCCCCTCGCCAAGAGGCCCCACTTCATCGTCAGGCCTTTCCTCGCTCAATCCCGGTCCTTCGACCACCACATCCGCGCTTCTCAACTATTCTTTGGATCAGACCGAAGTTGAGCTCGATCTGCAACAGGTACGTCACGTACTCATGGGAGACTAACGGATCGCTCTGGTCTAACACCAGCTCGTACATGCACCTTATGGACGACTTTGATTTGACTGCCATTCTCCCCATCGAGATCCGTACCGACATACCAAGAGGACCGAATCGACGCTGCCCGCGGAATCGAGAGCGTTGAGGGAAACCGATACCCTGACGTGGGCGGATGCTGCGCGTTTCGGTTTTTATCGGAGCAGGCCCCAAAATGTGCTTGTAAGTCTTTCTTTTACTCTGGCATTATCTTGCCATTGGGCCTCTAATTGTAGGTGCTTTCTTCGTGTTACGACACCGCTCACGATGCGGGTTGTGTCGCCTGGCATGTACTGGATGTCAACCACCGGCCTTCCCTCGGATGCGTCGATTAGTGTTTTGCGAACGCCCGTTTATGAGTCATTCATTCATCATACGGACCATGCCCATTCCAAAAACAGATGGGGGACAGAAAAGCACGTTTGAAGAGATCGGGACCGGGTAGACGGGGAACCTAATGAGGGTGTCAGAGGCGAGGAAAGTGTTGTCTTATTTCTTGCCGAGTTTCTTGACACGGGCGACATTGTCGCCACCTTATGTATCCTCTGTTCCCTGGTTTTCGTCGCTTTTGTTTAGACTCACTGTACTGTATGTCTTCACCCTTTTGACAAAAATGAAACACCCATTCCAACAAAATACTGACGAAACACGATGCACACGAAAAAGTAGCTACATACCAATATCACGATGTGTCAATGAAGAAACAGTCTGGCTCAAACTCGACATCCGCTCCTGTGATTTGCTGCCAATTTGCTGCAGG
Source organism: Laccaria bicolor S238N-H82 (assembly GCF_000143565.1). Taxonomy (NCBI): domain Eukaryota; kingdom Fungi; phylum Basidiomycota; class Agaricomycetes; order Agaricales; family Hydnangiaceae; genus Laccaria; species Laccaria bicolor. The sequence continues at coordinate 444,958 of NW_001889911.1, forward strand.
CACTGCCGCTGCAGCAGGCACTCCCACCGCCATCTCCGTTGCAGCTGTCACTGTTGCCGATCCCTTCGCAGGTGCCCGTGCCTTCTTCCCCTTCTTAGCGTTAGCGGGTTGTGCCACCTCTTGAACGATGGGTTGCGAGGGTCCAGCCGTCATGGATTGAGGCTGATGTGACATTGAACCTGCGGTGTTGATAGTTGAGTCAGCACGGCGCTCTGCGTGAGCACCAGAGTGGCTGGCTTGGCCCGGGGTGCTGGTGCTTGGGGTGAGGGTGAGCCTGGTGAATGCTTCCTCGAGGCCACTGCTGTCGTCGTCGTTGATCAGCGCCCCCTGTAAACGTAAAAACATGTCCACATCAACAATATACATACAACCTTTTCCGTTGCCTTGGCTTGCTTTTGTGTTTCCATTTGGCCAGATAAGATGACGAGAGTGAGACGTTCACAACATAAATGCTCCACAGACACGCCGTGAGGTTGGGAGAGAGGAATGGGAGCAAATGGGAGGTAATCAGGTCGTTATCAACAAGACGTCAACGATCCATCATTACGCGGATACAATTCCCGATACAATCACGTTGTAACTGATCCGGTCCATCAATTCTCAGTTATAACCGAACTAGGACCCTTTCAACGCCTCGATCCAATGGCAATCTATTGCAACTCAGGTTCAAACCAGTGTTGAAACTCAGTCATAATGCGAGCCGGTTGTGACCGGCTAAAGAAATCTCCGACAGAGTATCGGTGGATTGAACACTCGTCGTGGCGCCATTGCTGACAGCGAAGTCTGTGATGAGGAGCTCACTGCTGCCGCTGAGGTAGCGCTGAGTTGGGTATTTCAACCAACTTCGTGGGTCTACTCAAGGGAAAGTGAGCTCAGCATGGAATATAAGGTTCATCCTTTTCTTCTCGGTGCCCCGTCGTTCTGAAGCTTCTTCGTCAAGCATCAGATGCCTGTTCTGCCAAAAAACCTCCAGAGGTTTACCGCAACACCCTTGCTCTAAAATGTGGACAAAATATTACCTTAGACCTTGGACATCATATCAATGGCTAATTTCTATTTCGTTCACTATTCATTACATGGCAAGCGAGGAATGTTCATTGGAATTGGAGAACTTGATAACGAACTACGAAACAAAAGAATGTTCTTTACCTTAATGCATTTATAGACGGCAACAAGCCAGGCATTTTTTCCCTATGGGAGGGGTCAACATGCCAGCATCTTTTATCATGGGTAAAGGTGGGATAAAGGTTCTGATTAGGCTTTTCATTTCTCAATGCCACCATCTGTGCTGCCTGAAACTCGATCAAATGAAAGAATGGAGATTTCCCCGTTAGAGTCTAAAGCAAGGTATCAAATTTGTCAAATATGGTAACCGGGGTAGGGAAAAAACACAAGCCTCAAGCATCACCATACCAAAGCACCATACGTCGGCTCCGAGGGTTAAGGCCTTCCTACTTTGATTTTCATCCTCAGCCAACAGAATTTCTGGGGGCAGGTGTCTATTTCTTACGATTAGTATAAAGATCATAATCCAAAACAAAGTCTCCCTGACCGACGTGGCACAAAGGAAATTGACTTGAAAGTCTCGAAGAGAAACCATCTACTTTCGGCTTCTGTTTCGAGGACCCGAGATAGACCAAAATCAGATATAAGCGGGGTGAAAACGCCATTGATAAGTTCGATGAGGACGTTTTCCTATTCAGTACAAGATTAAGATTTTTTTCGCCAGCCTGGGAAACAAATATTTTCTTTACCATCGTCAAATCTCCATGAACCACCCTTTTCCCATGGATGTAAGTAAGGCCTCTCGCAATTCCTTTCACCTAGAAAAAAAAAAGTTGCACTCAGATTGGAAGTTCATGCCCTCAAGGTGACCCTCACGATGGAGAGTCTGTTGGCAGATGATGCTCTCGTCGGGTCAGAGAAGAAGCAGCGCAAATCGCCGAAAGTGCAGCGCGGTGTTACCACACCCATGGAAGGGATCGCTGGGTCGTCAATCAGGCCGAAGAAAGGAAGCACATTTGGATGGCGAAGATGTGCCCAAACACGATATTCCTTCTCCAAATCCTATTGATTTGAATCAAATAAGACTAGGCCAAGAACGGGAGGGAGAGACCCGTCGATACTCGCCTTCGCATACTTCGACCGAGTTATGGGATCATTCGCCTTCAAGTCGCGGTCTGCATGTCGCATGACTTTAATGACGACCTTGATGCACGACAGGGTTCGTGAATTAGGAGGGAGAACGATATAAATGTGAGCGGTACCCACAGCAACATTTTGGCCAGAAGTTGCATTGCCAGTCCAGACTCCAGGACCTAAGAAAGCTGACCCACCACGCCAGATTCCGGGATATATGTCCGAGTAACCACCATGAGCGATAGGATATTTTGCGGTGATCTTTATACGCCCGTCCAAACGCTGCAGGACGTAGTGATATTAGCAAGTGATCCGAACTGCTGACTCGGAAAGGTTGATAATGACCTTCACATCCTGAACATCAATGCCGATAACAGCCATGTCGTATGTTCAAAGGAACCACGACAGCTTGCACACTTTATCGTAGTTGAAACTGCATCACATGGTGATCACCGGAAAAATACTTGCGGAAGGCGCGCTTATCGAACGTCAAGGACACGTTGTTCAAGTTAACCCGCTGGCCCAGACACGCCCAAGTAAGTAACCGTGAGCAGCATCTCCGAAGACGCTCGTCTAATCTTGACGCTTGAAGGTCCGGTGACACGCTCGCCCCGCAAATGTGAGAGAACTACTTGAACGGGCCGTTATTGACAGAAAGAAGAAAACACGTAGCAGCAAAACGATCCTAAACTCACATCGATACGCCACTAGGCAGCGCTCACCCCCTTTGTTTACTTACAGCTAACTGCATAACCGTAGACCATATCTAAATTTTACTTTGTGCGCCTTTATTTGTACAAACAACCGTATTAGGTAGAACGCCCTTCCAAGTTGGCAAGTTCCAACCGCTCCACCCTTATGACGTGCGGGGCGGGATTAGAGCATTTGGAGCAACTACCGAAACGGTGCTAGAACTTGGAGCAATGGGCAGCGCGCGCGAATCGGCGTCATGGTTTACATAGCCACGGCCTAAAACGGATGTTTACGCACAGACAAAGGCGCAAAGTGAAATTTCAGATGTGGTCTACGATTATGCAGTTAGCTGTAACATGGAGTCCAGACGGTTCGCATCAAGGGCTACGGTTCGAGTGCGGTGAAGGGGCACTACGTCGTCATTTCGATTCTTGATCCTGATAGCCAAGACGATTCATGTGAGTGGTGATAAAAAGCAGGATTGGCTCGAGTGTCTGGTGAATATCGAAACCGTTGAATCGGACGAGGTTGATAATTGAATAGTCATAAGTACTTGAATAATATATATGGAGTATAGGTATCAAGTAGATATGATAGAAAGCAAGTCACAGACTTGCAGCATGTGCAGTGCAGATTGAACGAGCGGGTAGGTATGTATGTAGTGGGGAGCGCAACGGGAACGAACGACGGCGTGAGTGAGCGAGTGAGCAAGATGATAAAAGAGCGTATAGCAAAACCGAGAAAGCAATGAGACGAGGGGAAAAAATGCCACAAGAAAGGTCAACGAACCAAAAAAAAAAAAACCAAGCCCTCCTTCAAAACTTGCCAGGCGGCCAATTCTTCCTAGGCGACGCAAACCGTTCCGGGATATCAGGAACAGGCGGAACAACCTGCTGTCTCCCCCTCCCTCCACGTCTCTCATCCTCATCACCCCCCAACATAGCCTTAACCCTCTCCAAAAACCTCTCCCGAGCCTCCTCACTCTTATCCGGATCCAAAATACTATTCCGACTATAAATACTCCCGCTCCATCTCGAGTTCCTGTCCCCTCCCCCCGTAGCATAAGTGTCAGCGAAAGAGTAGATGGTATCTCTATCGCGGGTACCGTAATACTCCTCCACTGCAAAACTTTCGTGTCCTGGGAGAGGCTTGATAGCTTCGAAGGAACGTCGCGTTTCGAGGGTGCGGGGGTTTATGAAGTCTGTGTCTGAGTCGGAGTCTTCGAAGCGGTTTAGGACGTCTTTCATGTCTTCTTCCTCTTCTTCTTCTTCTTCGGCGTGATACCCCTCGCCTTCGCCTTCGTCGGACCTAGAAGGACGACGCTGAGACTGAGACTGAGGTTCTGGCCATCCCCCAGCAGGAGCCGCATATAAATCGCGATACCTCCTAACATTCACTCGTGCCTCCAACCCCGGTCCAACAACACCATTCGAGTTTGGGTTGGTGGTCGTAGAAGTGGAGGAATTGGAGTTGTTGGTGGGCAAAATAGGACGAGCAGGAAAAGGCAGCTCCCTCCCCCTCTGCATACTCATATTCACAAGCTGGTTATTAAACTCCTTCGTAGCACCCACACCCCGCTCATGCATCCTCGCCCTCAACTGCGACGTCGTAGGGAACACACCCGCACTTGCCCCTCCTGCCCCATTTCCTCCTTCAACAGGGGGAACGGGCAACGGACCCATAGGCGGCGGACTAGGCGGCGGTATATCATAATACGCCAAAACACTCGGCGGCGTTATAACATGATGTGATGTTTGGGAACTAGAGGGGGACGGAACGACCCAGTCTTCAGAGGGCACTATGCTCAGATGCGTGGGCTTTTCGTGGGCGCCAAAAGGGAAGTGGACGTGTGGGCTTGGTGGTGGGACTGGTGACGACGGGGGTTGGGTTTGAGTTTGAGTGAAGATGCGTGGGCCGAAGCCGTTTGTGGGTGGGTTGCGTGGTCTTACAAGTGGGATTGGTGAGGTGATAACGTTGGGTGGGGAAGAGGAAGTAGTAGGTGTGACCATGACATAAGGCGAGTCTGGCGATAGTGGTATAGGCGATACGCCCCTCGATGAATTGGCGTAGTGGTTCGAGGGTATAGCATCCAACGACGCCTTGGTCTTCAACCCTTTAACCACATTCAACGGCGCCACTGGGCTAAGAGGACCATGCGGGGACGGAGAGCGCGTCACAGGGAAGGAAATAGACGGGGGCTTTAAATGCCCTTGCGCAGAACCAGGCGGGGAGTAGATCATGGAAGACGGAGGCGGCCCATGTCCATGTGAGTGCGAATGGGACTGTGAAGTAGAAGTAATCGTCGAAAAACTCTCACTCCCATTCGCATGGGTAGGGGAGAACTGTAAGCCCCTGCGGCGTGGATTCGAACCACCAGAGGAGCCTGAGCTGGCGGACGACCGTGAATCGCGGTCTGCTTGCTTTTTTAGGGATGAGAGGACAGCTGGGGAGGTGACGGCTGATACAGGCGAGGAGGTGACCACGGGGGATGTAACTGAATCGAAGTCGAGCGCGTGCGTTGCGATGGGGGGAAGGCGTTCAGGAGGTGGAAGTACAAGGCTTGACGCTAGACTCGCGCCGGGGGCAAGAACGGGACTGGGATTGGTGGGAGGGGGTATGTAAGGAACTGGTGGTGCTCCTACGCCTGTGATGAACCTGCCTGCGATGGGGAGGGGGACGACTTCCTTCCCCTTGTCCTTTTCCGTTGAGGGTGAAGGGACGACGTCCTCCTGAAGGTTTGGTTTTGAGGACTTTGTGCTTAGTTTGAAGAACCGCGATTTGGACTTTTTGAGAGGCGTTGAGGGAGCATCTGGTTCGTATTCTCCGCCAATGTTGCCCAGAGAAGATTTAGGCTTGACTTTCTTTGATTTGGATTTACTATGCTTGCTCCCGTCAGTCTCATAGCCAGTCGCATAACCGGAATCCTTGTCCTTTTCTTTATCCTTGGACGAAGACCTCGTAACAGCTGAAACCAAACTCTTCTTTCTCTTCCTCTCTTCCTCTTTCAATTCCTTCTTCTCCTCCTTCAAACGAGCCTTCATCTCCTTTTTCTCATCAGCCCCTTCCTTTTCCTTTTTCTTATCCTTATCCTTCTTCCTCCCCGCCTCGCTGACGTATCCACCATCACTCTCGTACCCATCTCCGCGGTTCTTCTTTTTGAGCTTGGCTCGCCCAGAAGGCGTAGTAGGTCGAGGAGGGATCTGGACGGGGACTTCGGGAAAAGTGACGTTACTACCGGCAGCCACGTACGGCACGTCAACGGTGGACGGGACGATGGCAGCTCGGGCGCCTTGATGTTTGGGAAACTGGGGGTCCCTTGAATCAGAAAGAAAAAGAGGGGTGGGATTGGAGGCAGCAAGAGGTGGAGGTGGACGGTGTGAATAAGAGGAAGATTCCTCGGAAGTGGCTGATGAGCCGTATGTAAGGCCAGGCGAAGGAACGGGCTCCTGTGATAGATCAGTAAGTGATGCGTGACGCAGAGGGATGGACACACCTCTACCTCTTCCTCTTCTTCCTGCAGGGTATTGTTGAACATCCAGTCCGCAACGACAGAATTGTTTCCTAGACCAAGTTCAAGTGCAGCATCAAGAACGGAAGCACGGAGGGCATTGGATTCACGGCTCTCCCCTTGAGAGGCTGAAGGAGCTTGGGGACGGGGTATAGCAGGCTTGGGGCGGGGAAAAGTAAAGGATGGATCCATTTTTGCACAGTCAATGTGGGGGAAACTAAACAAATGAATGAGGGGTATGGATGGGCGTCCAGAGCGACCTTCCTTTTTCCTTGTTATGTAAATGACGGTGTTATTCAGATAGCGAGTGAGAGAAGCGTCCTGGTGATAGAAGCCGCTACGAGCATAAAACCCAACGCACGCAGAAAGCGTACGCGAAGAGACGAGAGATGAGAAACGTTGGAACAAAATTGGAATATTTCCTCTTCTTCATTCCCTCGCTCGCCAGCACCTCAGTCGTGAGAAAGGTACATTGTCCTAGTTCATCGTCATGGCAATATGTTTATGAATCTCAGTTATCCCGTCGGCCCTGCTTGACCCTAAGTTGCTGCACTCTCAACTTGTCTCAACCTCACTCACTCTCTACCTCGTCGTATTGTCGTCTTGACCTCGCGTAAACCTCAACATCGTCTTGATAACCGTATTTCGCGAAATAGACTCATCGATGCATATCCCCAAGCTCTTTTCGCATTTAAACTCAAAAAGGTTACGATATGTCTATATCCGTACCTCTCTTTATTGTCGTCGTTACTTCCATCTTCGCTTCTGTACCAATGCCATATACCCAAACCCAACTTTCATCGACATTCGTGATTGTTCTTTCTTCTCATGTCAACGCGAAATACCGACGTAGAAATGGTTCTTCCGATATCGATGAGCGTTATTATTATTACCCTCTGGTGCCGACTCCCGACTAAGGACTTTCATCGAACATGTTAGCAGCCGCGTTGTTTCGCTGTTAGTCGGCATGGAGAGCTGATGCGCCGGAGAAACAAGGTGCGATTTGGGTGCGGTCCCGCGTCGGGATATTGAAGTTAGGATTCCACAGGTGAGTTCGCGAGTCATTTCTGCGAGTAACGTGTATATTGATGAAAACTTGCTAAAGAGGTCAAAAGGATATGTCGGATAAATCGAGTCGTTTCCCCGCCTTCGAATTCCGGTTGCGAGCCTAATTCGAAGGTCACCTTCACAGCGTTCATCAGCAATATGGGCAAAGGATTTGATCAATTCTCCCTCTCCATGGCCATTCACTCCACTTCCGTACTCGCCCCAACCGCAACCCGCGCATACAGGTTTAAACCCACGGCGCCTCTCGAGGGCCACCTGAATCTTTCCACTCCACTGCAGCCAGCCATGACAATCGGAAAAATAGATTCACCCCCTGTGCCTTCCAGCACCCCCAACACATAGCAACACATCCCACAGCCAACTCACCCTAAGCCTCAACCCCGACCCCTTACCCCGCCGAAAATCAACCTGGGCATCAGGGTGTAAATGCCTCTTCATAACCTCCTTCCTCTTCCTCGTCCTCTTCCTCATCGTCACTTTTACCACCTACATCAGGGGCGCACATAAGTCGTTGAAGGCGTCTCATTCGTGGTTGTATCAGAATGCGACGTGGGGAGAAGTGAGGGAGAGGGGGGCGGTGGTGCGTCCGGTGGTTGACTCGGAGCAAGGGTTTGATGTTTTGGCTACTATGTGGATGAGGAATAGGCACGGGGAGGAGGCGGGTGTGAATGAGACTGTCGTTTTTTCGGGAAAGGTGTTTAAAGGGCTCAAGTTGAGTCGAATGAACGTCCCCACGAGCATATTGTGTGTTTTCCTTTCCTTCCTTTTCAAACGAGGCTTGACTGTGCGTATAGTAAACACAAGGAACTAAGCAACTACGATCTACGCGCTTCGTTCGTTCTCATACCCACTACACCATCCCTACTCGACCATCTCACGAACTACTCATCATGTTTACCGACGTCCATGTTCCTCCCGCCAAGGAGATCATATCCAGAAGCATATGAACGAACGATGGTAGAGGAGGCCATCGACTCGTTCGGCCTGTCGATACCGCTGCTTGAATTCGCCAACGTGCATAGTCGGTGTGCAGATGCTGTTGATGTGCAACCTAGAGAAAGTGATGGTTCGGATGAAGATGAAGATGAGGATGTTGAATTGAAGGCAGCGCCTTCCCGTGTGTTCCGGAAATTTGGGTTCACGACGACGACGGGGAAGCCACTTCTAGAGAGTCATCCGTATATCATCACTAGGTTCGTAAACTTCCTCCTTTCTTTCTATTCGTTCTTTACAGATACTCATGTGTAAGTATAGATAATAGGACACAGCTCCGTGTCGTGGACATGACGAAGCTATACAAGTCAACCGCAAAGCATACAACAAGCTCCACAAGGACCTCAAATCAGACGCTGTAAGTTTTTGGAATCCTTTTACTAGCACGAGAGCCAGCCGATAATCTGTGAGCAGTGCGTCTCGACGACCCCCATCTCCAAACCAAGCTGGCAGCAATGCGAGTCTAATTTCTTGACACTCGGAAATTGCAAGACGAGGCTGCAACTCGAGGTCGTTGATGACGCCACGGGAAAGAGAAGAACGGAGTGGGCTTATGCGCCGTATCTTGCTGCTACGGAAAATGCGTGGGGTCCCAAGGCGAGTTTCTTTTCAAGGATTTTTTAGAGATGATGGCTGAGGGTGGTGTGTGTGTTTAGAATTTGGTAGCTGTGCCGGTGAACCGTGAACGATGCGTTGGTGCTTCTTTGCCTGGTATTCTTGGTCTTTCCCGACGAAAGCCATTCATAAACTCATCGTTCTGTTCGCTATAGACGAAGAGTACATAAACCTCACATGGAAACTCAGCTACTCTGGTGCCTCGCCCCGAAATATCATACTCTCCGGCGCTTTGAGCTCAAGTCGAGAGTACAACATGACGGATACGGAGTATAACAAAGCTATGGCACATCATACCGCACAGTCTATGCGTGAGCATTCTGAAATCCTTCCCTGTGTCAGTGCTTTGTTTAACTTGTGTATATATCACTAAAGGGCCTGCATGGACATCAATTCGAAGAAAAAATACACCCCAGGCGGGTGTTCTTCCTCGAAATAGTCAAGTACGTTTCCCCATCCCATCTTTTGTTTTCTGGCTAACACCACGCCAGCAACATCCTGCACATCCTCAAAACTCTCCTCCAGATCCACTACTGGTAAACCCGCACATCCACCATCGGCATAAGCATCCCCGCCACCCTCCTCCTCGCCCTCTTCGCATCGCTGCACTACGTCGTACTCATCCTTTCCAACGGCCACGGTAAGAACTGGAGCGTGTTAAGGTTGTTCTGGGGTTTCGTCACTGCCCTCCCTTTTCATATGGCGTTACCGCTTGTGATGGTGAAAGCGGTGACGAGGGAGGAGGTGAGGTGGCGCGGGTTTATACCGCTTTTGTGGTTCGCACCTGCGACGCATAGGGAAAGGGCGAGTGTGAGGCTTGATGGGCAGATTGGGTGGAGGTTGAAGTGTTTGGTGGGTTTCTTTTCTAACTTTTTTACACCCTCTTTCATCCGCTCATTTTCATTGTATGTAGTTCATCCTCTCAACAATCGCATTCTACCACTTCTTGAAACCAGACCAAACATACCTTATCGCAGCCACCGGACCAACCCCCGCACCAACCCACCTCCTCCTCCTCGAAAAACTCGTGTCGCCCGTCTTCACCGCCTCCACCGTCCTCCAACTCTACTTCAACCACCGCTCACGGACGTACGTGGGTAGCTACAAGGTGTGCGTGGGCATGGAGCTCGTGAGGGTGTTGGTGAAGGTGGGGTTGGTTTTAGGGCTTGGGAGGGGTATGAAGGTTGGGGAGGGGTATGTGGTTGGGGATGTTATTAAGGGGGTTGTTGTGGGATTGATGTGTTGGCAGGCTTTTTGGATGCATGCGGTTGGTTTCTTGGATGGGGGGGATGAGGATGAGGAGTGAAATGGGGGATTTATTGGTAGGAACTGTGCATGTAGGAATTTGGTATGATGATTTCGCGTCGCCGTATGAGATGCGAAATATTTAATGCCGTGTTCAACAAAATACGGCTACGTCTGCCCATTCGATGGTATCCGACCCTGACTTTGTGCAGCATCTTCACCGCCCCCTTCAAGGCTTCCTTGGCCTCCCTAACCAACTTCTTCTCGATAAGCTGCGCGTCAACGCGGCCCGAAGAGGTTTGATCTCGGTATTGGGTGTGGGAGTACAGAGTCGTCTGAAATGCGACTGTCGGGCCTCCTAAACAACGCGTCGAGGATGGTGGATGGAGTGTACTTTTATGTTCCTTGAAAAAATTGCACTGAGTACTTGGAATTTTGGGCCGTGTGGTGTACGTTGACTCCGTCTCAACTCTGTTGTTGAAAGGATTTACAATGCATCCGAGGTAATGACGTAGTGAGTCAATGACGGCTTCCTCGGCGCCATCCCACCAACATCCCACGCGCCTCGTCATGATAAAGTCCAAGTGAAAAGTTGCAGAACATGTCAAGTTCCAACATGTCCCTCAAGTTCATCAAAGTAGCAGCGCTCGTGGGCTCAAGCATCTCGTTTGGTACGTGTTGCATCCTCGCCTCGTTTACCCTCTATCTCATCATTGTCAGGCGGCAACTTCTACATCTCCGCCTTCGCGATCCCAGCGATGCTCTCTCCCTGTAGCTACAAAGCCGAAGGACAAGGAGTTGTCCTTCCTGCAAAGGTTTTACAAATGCAATGGCAGCACGTCTACGACACCGGCAAGCGCTTCTTCCCATTGCTTATCGTGGGGACCTCTGCGCTCTACCTGTACCTCGCATACAATGTTCCCGCCGAGGCCCGCCCACTGTACCTCTTAGCCGCTTGCTGTGGAGTGAGCATCGTGCCATATACGCTCGCGGTTATGATGCCCAACATCAAAAGGATCCAGGGTGAGATCAAGGAGGAAGATACGCAGGTCGGGCTGAGGTTGAGGGATGACATTAAGACGTGGAGCAGGATGAACTGTGGACGCGCAGTGCTGCTGGGCGTGGCTTTCTTGGCAGGAGCTTGGGCGGCGGTGGACAGTTCGTAGTGTACTGTGTATTAATTGTACGGGGCTACACATTTCCGTTTTTTTCATCTGCTCTGGTTGATTTCAATTTCTCATTGCATACACAAGGCAACTTGCAACAATGCAAGTGAGTGCTTGATCACTGCAAGTTCCAGCTAACTGCATAACCGTAGACCATATCTAAATTTTACTTTGTGCGCCTTTATTTGTACAAACAACCGTATTAGGTAGAACGCCCTTCCAAGTTGGCAAGTTCCAACCGCTCCACCCTTATGACGTGCGGGGCGGGATTGGAGCGTTTGGAGCAACTACCGAAACGGTGCTAGAACGTGGAGCAATGGGCAGCGCGCGCGAATGGGCGTCATGGTTTACATAGCCACAGCCTAAAACGGATGTTTACGCACAGATAAAGGCGCAAAGTGAAATTTCAGGTGTGGTCTACGATTATGCAGTTAGCTGTCAACGTTCAACACTAAGGTGTAGCAGCTTATTTGGTTCCGATTGGCAATGTGCCGACAACCAAAATTTGATTTTGCGTGGTTTCTTCTTCTTTTCAAGTTCTTCTCAACGGGCTTGTAAATTTGCACCCAACTTCCTCGTGGCCTTTCATCCGCGGCACCTTCAACGACACTCTACTGAACACTCCACCGCCGTTGTTTGTCTTTGTGCAAGGTATCTTTGAGCTCACGGATACCCTATCGCGTCCATCACTATCTTGGACGGCGCGTACTCTTGGTTAGCTAAACTAAGCTTGACAACGATACTTAATGACGCACCTCTTCATTGCACTATCGCCACGCTGATGCCGTCCAGTACATGCTTCCTTGGCTTTATTACTAGATATCATTCTGAGTACAATCTGCAAAAATCGGCTAGCCATGTTAACAGAAGGGCGAGAAATCAGTTGGGCTAGATGTCCCCCTTTCCTCCCTCACGTGGTCACGTCCATTCTCGACGCGCTCTTCATGGTCATGTTCCTTTTATTAAGCGCTCTGCCGTCCGGTGCTCTCACGGGGAAAGATCGATCGAAACTGGAAGCGGCAGAACTAAGGGTATATATTTATCACTTCTATTATTAGGGCTATTTGAGTGGCCGCACGCCTAATTTTCAATCCTCGCTGCATTTTCCTTTCCTTCCCTCAACAACGTGCCCGCCGTTCCCCCTCGCGTTGGGGTGATATATTCTGTTTGACGGAATACTGAAGGCGGCCTCCAATTGAAATCCAAAAATGGCCACCTCGCCCACTGTCTTTTCTCTGCTTCAGAAGCTATGCACCGTTATCGCGCTTGGCTCGCTCTTGCTGCCAATGGTTAATGCACACATCGTTAGGAGGGATGCCGAACATTGTGAGCATTTATAGTCCTCTGGCAACGATGAACCACTAAATGCGATTCACTCTGCGGTAGTGCATAGACGAACTGGCGGCGATTGTGTTGCGTACTACTATGCTCCTGTGTCTACCAACATTGCATCGTTCCCACAAATATGGCAGCCCGCGTCAATCCTTCCCAACGACACCAACGCTATGAATAAATGGGCAGCTATCTCCCCCAATGTCCCGACTAATATACAGCCAAAGGTTGTTTCCTTTGTTCCTTAGGCTCTTCATTGAAGAGTGACCATATCCTACTCTAGGGCACCATTACTGGCAATTTCACAAATGTCACATACGACGCGACTGATACTGATTGTTGGTGGACGTACCACCAGTGCGTTACGCCCAAATTGGCAGGGCTTCCGATGGATATTTCTAGTGTTCCAGAAGTAAGTTGCCTACTTTCGTCGAAGCCCGCGGCCGGTCCTTCCTTACACTCGATCGGAAATAGCCCAAGACCCTCGGATATGGATTTGACGATGGACCAAATTGTTCACATAACGCGCTTTATGATTATTTGACATCGCAGCAACAAAAAGCCAGTGCGTACTTCTCTAGGGAGATTGCCGTCGACTTGTTGCTCAATTTCTTTTTGTCCAGCGATGTTTTATGTTGGCAGTAACGTTTTGGACTGGCCTCTCGAAGCGCAGAGGGCAATTACCGATGGTACCCAGCTCTGCACGAACTTTCTTCCGTGTGTCTGATGATCTACTGTTGCCTCCAGGCCATGAAGTTTGCGTCCGTAAGTGTAATAACGTTTTTCGCATTGACTTATTCTAAATCACTTCAAGATACCTGGTCACATCGCTACAGTCAGAACCTATCTTTCTCTCCATGAGATTACGTTTGATGAGTTATCCAGTGACGGCTTTGAGCAGCCCCGATGCATTCGCGGAGTTGTACTACAGTTAGTTATTTCCCGCCCACTTTCTGTGGAACTCCTGAAAAAAAATCCAATAGCTGTTCGTCGCGCTCAAACGAGAAGCCATTTGCGTTGCTGACCGAAGCTTTGTAGATGCAAGCAATAAAACTTGTCACCGGAGTTACGCCCACTTGCTGGAGGGTTCGTTTACGTCTTTGTCCCCTGACCGACCCGTCATCGATCCATCGCCCATCCTTTTTTAGCCCCCGTATGGTGATGTCGACGATCGCATTCGCTCCATCGCCAATGGTCTTGGCCTTCGTACTATTATATGGAAGTATGATTCGTTCGATTGGAAGGAGGGTATGCCAGGCGTCACTGAGGCCACGGTGGATCAGAATTACCAAGGTTTGATCGATGGTGCAAATAGCGGAACGTTTGATTCTGTGCGTTATTTTTTTCTACGAAAACTGGATGACAACCTATTGACGGTTTCTACCTCTAGGTCGGCGCCATTATGCTCACGCATGAGTTGAACAATTATACCATGTCCGAGGCGATTAAGTGGTACCCATCCCTCAGGGCTGCCTTCACGGTCAAATTTTTTGTTCTTGTTGATTGATGACCAGGAATACTAATCTATTGTTCGAACAGTAGGTCGTCCCAGTTGGAGTGGCACTTAACAAAACTCAACCGTACGTCGAGAGCACGCCCACTCAGCCGTCGTTTTCACAATGTCGGTTCTTAACCTCTCTAATTCCTGCGAAACTTTATAAAATGCATTTTTTTTAACTGATTCAGACGTCGCAAGTATGGCTCCGGCGCCCTCAGTTGTTCCCATTTCTATTGCGACGAATTCTGCCACTACATCGGAAGCCCCAGCACCGACAGTGTCGATCAACGCGGCGCAGGGCGCGAAAACCGGGACGAGCTCTTCTGCTTCACGGATTCAAATCTCGGGGTTGACGGCGATTTTCGTCGCTGCGTTCATCGCTGCGTCAATTGGATACTAAGCCTATTAGCGAATGAATTTTTGGAACTATTGGACGACACCGGACACCTCGCTCGTTTAACATAGTAACACTTACTACTAAAAACCCACCCATCAACCCTTTCTTGCTTTTATTACACTGGGCGAACGCATGGCTCGTGGTGACACTTCTCGTATATTATTATGCTAGTTAGCTAATTTTTTACCTGCAATTTCTTTCGTCGAGGAAAGCATCATGATGTCTAGATCTATCACGTTGTGACATTTCCTTCCCTCGCCCAGTATTTCGTCACGACCGTGTCGCTCTTTCGGACTTTTTTGCGAATGAATGACATGCAAGTGGCCTTTTGTCCTGCTAAAAAAAAACTATGACATTGTAGGTACATGTCAATTGTCACGATGCATCTACCTATCAAGGATTGGCAGGAGCCAAGGCTGTACTTACCAATGACTCCTGTCTAAAATCATACGACATTTTCATTTGCATAAATATCTTATCTACTTTGGCTACATGCATGGCAAGTGAGTGCTTGAGTAACAACTAGCGAGATTGAGCCTCAAATTGAGGAAAGTTCTCCATAAAGTTGTAGTAGCTTATTTGGTTCTAATTGGCGATGTGCCGGCGGCCCAAATTTCCTTTCTTCTTGGCAGTGCTCCTCCTTGCCCCTCTCAGTGGTATACATCTTCTGGCTCCAAGTGACCAACCGATGTGCCTCAGGCTTGTTGACTTGTGGTCTATATATAATCGAGAGCCTTGGTCTGCAGTCCGCACCTTCCCGATGAGGCTTGTAAATTCTCACCCAGCTTCCTCGTGGCCTTTCATCCCCAGTCAAAAATGACTCGGGTTATTCCGAGGTAGATCTGATTGCCTAGAATTGAAGCGATGTAAGGTAGGACCCCGGGCAATAGCAGGAAAGCCCTGGTCCCGATCCGGACAAAAAATGTGGATTTTAGGCCCTACAGCTGGGGGCCAATCCGGACAAAAAGTGACAAAATTCGACCAGAGTCCGGACAAAATCGACGAGATGTCAAAAAAAAAGCCTCCCAGCCGGTATTTGGGCATAATTGTGGGACATTTGTAGAGAAAAATTTACCCTGATCTGGCTGTCCGGACAAATTTTTGAGATTGGGGTGTGGTAGGCCAGGTCCAGTCCGGACAAATTTGGTGCAGAGGCGTCCGGACAAAAACCCAATTTTCGGGATCAGGCCTTTTCTGCTATTGCCCGGGGTCCTTGTAAGGTGTCGTTTTATCGACAGAATTCTATACAAATAGATTTGAGTTCGATCCAATTCGATATTACAGTGCTTTGCACTGCCGTTTGCACAACGAGTTTTGGAAATCCTGTTTGTGTATGTTGTACCGTGACCGCTTACCGGACGCAACATCCAATAAGGCCTGCAATCTCCTGCGGTGAAAGATGTTGCTCATCATGGCAAACGATGATTCGCACGCGCATCTCATCCGATGCCTGAGGTGCAACAAAAGTTGGGTTTGAGAAATACAAAATTCCCAAAGTGCTCAGATCTCGTTCTGATGCGTGACAATCTGTGACGAACATACAAAACCAAACATAATTTTCGCAATTTCGGTGTGCAAACGGCAATGCAAAGCACTGTACACAATGTACAGTTGTGGACAACTAAAGTCAACAAATTGAGTATCTCAGGAACCAGATTTTTTGATGGAAATCTGACGACAGATCTGAAACTGGACAGGCAAAAGGAGCTCAAAAATGGTGTTTTCATGTTATTCCCACGAGTTTTTGGCTGTGCCAAAATTTTGAGCCAATTTTTTTGCATCCTACACCGCCATCTCAGCCAGTCTCTCAGGAAAATCCTGCTAATCAAGCTCATCCCAATTACTCTCTGCATATCCATCTCTTCTCCTGAATCCTCAGCTTCCCTTGCCTCATTTTTCTTGTGCAATGGATGTGACTCTCGAGATCTCGTGATCAGTTCCTCATCATCTCCCTCACTGACAGTCTGACGGCCTTGAGAAAATGATGTCACTGATGGAATGGAAGTCAAAAAAGGGTTATTTTGGAGGCGTGCAAGGTTGCAATGTTTTTTAGGAGGACAGCCTCTAGGTTTAGGCAGCATAATAGCAATTTTTTTTAAAGGGGAGGATCTATTTTATTTTTATTCTTTCGGTGGATTCTGACAGTACTCATCAAGATCTATCCAAAAATGACTTTTTCGAGATTTTATCGATTTTTTTGGGCCTGTGCCAAAATTTTGGACCTTTTTTCTGACAAATCTTCACTTTTGGGAAATCGGCTCGTACCATTTGCAAGATCTACTCAATTCCTGCCTATTCCGATGGTTTTCGGACTTTTAAAAAATCCCTACCGGTCTCAATAAATCGGTCTATAAATTTGTTGACTTTAGTTGTCCGCAACTGTAAGCCATGTACGCAGTGCGGTTTTTAGTGTGGGTCAGCCTTGCAAATCGCCTGAAATATATCTAACTCGATTGATGCTCACACAAGCCACACAAATCGACCATAGTCACTGTGACTCGGCCTGATCGGAGTTGATTTTCACCGGGTTTCATCCACGGCACCTTCGGCACTGTGCTTTCCCAGAGCTAACCTTGACATCGACACCTTCCATGACGCACAGCTTCATTGTGCTGATGCCGTCCAGTACAAGCTTCGTTGGCTGCATTATTCTGACTACAATCTGCAAAAGTCGGCTACCTATGTTACAGCTAACTGCATAACCGTAGACCATATCTAAATTTTACTTTGTGCGCCTTTATTTGTACAAATAACCGTATTAGGTAGAACGCCCTTCCAAGTTGGCAAGTTCCAACCGCTCCACCCTTATGACGTGCGGGGCGGGATTGGAGCGTTTGGAGCAACTACCGAAACGGTGCTAGAACTTGGAGCAATGGGCAGCGCGCGCGAATCGGCGTCATGGTTTACATAGCCACGGCCTAAAACGGATGTTTACGCACAGACAAAGGCGCAAAGTGAAATTTCAGATGTGGTCTACGATTATGCAGTTAGCTGTAACCAAACGGCGAAAAGTCAGTTGGCTAGGTGTCCCCTTTTTTCTTCCTCACGTGCCCTACTTATGGACCCCAACATGCTTTTCATCGTCATATTCCGGTTATCAAGCGCTCGGCCGCCCGTTGCCCTCACGGGGATCAAAACGCGGCAAAACGAAGGTAAGTATATTTATCATTTGTACGCGAGCTATTATTAGGCCTATATTAGTGACCGCACGCCTCGTTTCCAAAGCCTTGCTCCACTTTCCTTTCCTCCCTTCAAGAACGTGCCCGCCGTCTCCCCTCGTGTTGGATTGTTTGACGGAGTACTGAAGGCGGCGTCGTTTGACGAAATCACAACGCTTTCAAGGAGCTTTCAATACCTCCGCCTGGGATCCAAAAATGGCCACCTCGCCCACTCTCTTTTCTCTGCTTCAGAAGCTATGCACCGTCATCGCGCTTGGCTCTTCCTTGCAGCTGGGGGTTAACGCAGGAATCGTCAGGAGGGAGGTCGATCATCGTGAGCATTTATAGTCCTTTGGCAACGACGAATTACTAAATGCGGAACGCTCTGCCGTAGTGCGTCGACAAACTACTGGCGGCGGTTGTGCTCCCTACTACTATGCTCCTGTGTCGACCAGTATTTCCTCGTTCCCGCCAATATGGCAGCCCGCGTCAATCCTTCCCAACGACACCAACGCAATGAACAAATGGGCAGCTATCTCCCCCAATGTCCCGACTAATATACAGCCAAAAGTTGTTTTCTTTCTTCCTTAGCCTCTTCGTCGAAGAGTAATCATATCCTAATCTAGGGCACCATCACTGGCAATTTCACAAACGTCACATACAACGCGACTGACGCCGATTGTTGGTGGACGTATCACCAGTGCGTTACGCCTAAATTGGCAGGGCTTCCGATGGATATCTCTAGTGTTCCAGAAGTAAGTTCCCTACTTTCGCCTAAGTCCGGTCCTTTCTAACCCTCGATTGAAAATAGCCCAAGACCCTCGGATATGGATTTGACGATGGACCAAACTGTTCACATAACGCATTTTATGATTATTTGACATCTCAGAAACAAAAAGCCAGTGCGTGGTTTCAGGGAATCACAGTCGACTCGGCGCTCAATTCTTTCGTCCAGCGATGTATTATATTGGCAGTAACGTTTTGGACTGGCCCCTCGAGGCACAGAGGGCAATTACCGATGGTACCCATCTCTGCACGAACTTTCTTCTGTGTGTCTGATGATCATACTTTTGCCTCCAGGCCATGAAGTTTGCGTCCGTAAGTGTAATAACGTTTTTCGCAATGACTTGTCCTAAATATGCACTTCAAGATACCTGGTCACATCGCTACAGTCAGAACCTATTTTTCTTCTTCATGAGATTACGTTTGACGAGTTATCCAGTGACGTCTTTCAGCAGTCCCGATGCGTTCGCGGAGTTGTACTACAGTCAGTTCCTTCCCGTTCACTCTCCCGTGAATCCCTGAAAAGTTTCCAATAGCCGTTCGTCGCACTCTGATGAGAAGCCATTTGCTTTGCTGACCGAAGCTTCATAGATGCAAGCAATAAAGCTTGTCACTGGAGTTACACCCACTTGCTGGAGGGTTCGTTTACGACTTTGTTTTCTGACCCGTAACTGATCTATCACCCATCCTTTTTAGCCTCCGTATGGTGATGTCGATGATCGTATTCGCGCTATTGCCAACGCTCTTGGACTTCGTACTATCCTGTGGAAGTACGATTCGTCTGATTGGAAAGTAGGTACAGCAGGCGTCACTGAGGCCACGGTGGATCAAAATTACCAGAGTTTCATCGATGCTGCCAATAACGGGACGTTTGATACTGTGCGTTATTTTCCTTTTCACGAAACTGGATTGAAACTGGATGATAACCTATCGACGGTTTCTATCTTTTCAGGTCGGTGCCATCATGCTCACGCATGAGTTGAACAATTATACCATGTCTGAGGCGATCAAGTGGTACCCATCTATCAGGGCTGCCTTCAACGTCAATTTTCTTAATTTGTTCTTGTCCAAGAGTACTAACCTATTTGTTGAACAGTACGTCGTCCCAGTTGGAGTGGCGTTGAACAAATCTCAGCCGTACGCCGAGAGCACGCCTACCCAGCCATCATTTTCACAATGTCGGTAACATTTCTAAAGACTGCGAAAGATTCTAAAACGCATATTTCTTACTGATCTAGACATTGCAAGTATGGGCCCGGCGCCCTCAGTTGTCCCCGTTTCTACCGCGGCGGCTACGGTCACCACATCAGAAGCTGGGCCCGCACCGTCGATCAGTGCGGCGCAAGGCGCGAAATCCTCTTCTGCTTCGAGGATTCAAATTTCAGGATCGGCAGCGATTTTCGTCGCTGTGTTCATCGTCGCATTAATGGGACACTAAGCCTAGTAGCAAACGAACTTTTGGAATTATTGGACGACACCGGACACTCGTATCACTTACTAAATCCATCCACGCTTTTATTACACTGGTCGAACGCAAGGCTCGCGGGACACTTCTCGTATATTATTATGCTAGCTAGTTAGCTAATTTTGTAGCTACGATTTCTTCCGTCAAGGAAAACATCTCTATCAAGTTGTCTTTACATTCCCTTTACATATGTAGTAGCCCATTGTATTTCATAGGCCATCTATCACGACCGCGTCAGGTCCTTTGGACTTTTTCCGGATGAATGAATTTTTTTTCTGTGATCTGTCTGTGATTGGTTCAATTTGGTTGGATACGTGTTGGCCTCAGCCAAGCGGCCCAAGCCTACGCGCCATGGTGACAAGTAACTGGCGGTCACGTTCAATGTGACGTAGTGCCTGCCAGCTATCTTGTCCACCTCCCCAAAGATTTTATTCTCTGCAAAATGTCGTCCATGAAGAACTCGCATGACGACCCCAGAGATGCCTCTTTAGAGGTTCCGTTCTCTCTTCCGAAAAACTGGTACAAAGAATCAAATGGTTCGTCGCGAGTCACTCGTAGTATCATGATTAGTCTCATTATTGTGCTTTCAGAGGCTTTGAGCACGTCGGGGATGTTCTTCTCCGGCCTTATCATGGTTACGCGTAATCGGTGCGTTAAGCGTCTTGCAATTGTTCATTGATGATGTTGTCCTCATTACGGATTGTTTTCCAACCGACAGGTATTTGGCCTGGCCAGCAGTGCTGTTCGGCATTAACTCTCTGATCAACCAACACCCTTTACGCGCGAAGGAGGGCTCTGGTGGGGGGTGGTCAAACTTATTGTATGTGGCTTGACTGTCATGAGACTGCAACTACCGTCCTGAACATCCGTTTCTAGACTATGTGTATCGGCGTTGGTTGCGTCTTACATCCCTGTATTCGTCGTCACCAACAAGCCACCCATCGTTTAATATATAGGCCTTATATCTTCGAACGCGGTGCAACTCAGTGCTACCTGAAAGTGCCAGTGCAAATTTGACGTAACTTCTAAACCAAGCAACATGCCAATCTCTCTTTGAGGAATACACACGGCACTACGTCTACACGTCAACATCCTTAAAGTAAATGGAAGGCAGGCACACTTCCTGTTCGCTCAAGTTATTTTGAAGTTGAAATAGTTCGCGCGCAAAAGGAGATATAATCCTGGAAGAGAATGCCAGAGACAATTCTCTCACAAGGTGAGCACCAGGTATCAGTTTGGATATGACACAAAAACCTGCGAATACATCATTAAGGAGTGCAAAGGCTGACGCAAAGCCGGGGTGCCATACAGGAGAATTGCCGAGAACCTTCGCTCTCAGACTATGAATATCGAAAGGAATCATGCTACCAGGCCAGTGCTTGAGGGACTCCGAGAACCCTTCGCCGTCTCCCGAACCCCTCGATATAGACTCAGACGACGGCGCGAGCGACTTGGGCTAAACCCGTGACAACTACGCCCTGGACTATAACCGACGAACTTAATGAAGACAGAACTCACACAACACTCAGCATCTCGCACCTCCGCTACGTGGATCTCTTCATCCCCACACATGTTCTGTTTCTTACAGCTCCAAAAAATATGGCCATAAGGATGCATTGAAGGGTGGCTTGCTGTACTAGATCTATACGTTGTCCATAGCAGGTCTATAGTTGCCGTCAATTACGTAATACACTTTTTTCGAAACTTTTCTGGACCCGCACTTGCCATCTTATTCCCGTCATCCCGTGTCCCCCGTTACCAGTTCGCTCGGGGCAACTGGCGAACATGTTTCTGGGTCGGGCGTTCACCCAGTCGTGTTGTTCAAAATCGGTCTGGTTCTCCAACCGGCTTTCCTTCTCATCATGTGCAAGACGAGCGGCGGCTTCAGCAACTGCATTGCAGCCAGCACCCACTCCTGAAACCGAGGAAGAGCTTCCACCCTCTCCTCAACATGTTTTAACGGAAAAGGATCACCAACGACTCAGATTTCAGCGCAACATTGGTGTCTCTGCTCACATTGACTCTGGCAAAACAACGTTGACGGAACGAATTTTATATTATACCGGACGCATCAGCCAAATTCATGAGGTTCGCGTGTCATCTACCAGGCGCCTGTGGTGACGTACGGCTGGCACGAAGAACCGACTCATTGAGCAAGAGACGGAGACCTCACTGCTGAGGGCGTGAGATTTCTTCCTCAAGCCTCCTTGTCTCGGTGTTGGTGTTATTCTTCACCACCACAGGTGTCTGCTGTCTATCCTATATGTTCTAATGTGTGTAACACTAGGTTCGTGGTCGGGATGCTGTAGGAGCCAAGATGGATAGCATGGACCTGGAAAGAGAGAAGGGGATTACAATCCAGAGTGCGGCGACCTTCTGCGACTGGGAAACGACGGACGTTGCGACCGGCAATAAACAAAACTATGCTATCAACATTATTGACACACCAGGTGAGATGAACAGTAATTTTTCCAAATTTTACTGTGATTCTCATCAGCTTCATGAATAAATAGGACACGTAGACTTCACTATCGAAGTTGAGCGTGCGCTGCGAGTCCTGGATGGTGCAATTTTAGTTCTGTGTGCTGTGGCTGGTGTCCAGGTGTGCGAAACGATCTTTAACCTAGAATATGTGTAACATTCATTCAAGAGTCAAACTACAACGGTCGACCGACAAATGAGACGGTATGGTGTTCCTCGTATATCATTCATTAACAAGATGGATAGGTATTTGCAAAAATTTTACTTAAACGGTTGTCTCTTAACATTTCTCCAGGCCTGGTGCCAACCCATGGAGAATTGTCAACCAAATCCGGTCAAAGCTTCGCATACCTGCTGCTGCCGTTCAGGTGCCCATTGGTATTGAGGACGAGTTCAAGGGTGTCGTTGATCTCGTACACTGGAGGTCTATTTACAACGAGGGCCAGAAAGGGTCAGTTTTTCCCCTTTGTGTTTGTTCTCTTGGCTGCGAGCTCAATAACTCCTAGAAATGAGGTCGTTATATCCCAGGAAATTCCCGAATCCGTTATGGAACTCGCCAAGGCCAAGCGCAACGAACTTGTTGAACAACTTGCCGAGGTAGACGAAGAGATTGGGGAGCTTTTCCTCAACGACGAATTGCCCAATAACGACCAGATCGCCGCTGCTATTCGACGCTCCACAATTGCCCTCAAGTTCTCCCCGGTCTTCCTCGGTTCTGCGATCAAGAACACGGCCGTTCAGCCCATGCTTGACGGTGTGTGCGCTTACCTCCCCAATCCCGCTGAATCCGAGGTGCTCGCGCACGATACGAGTTTACCCTCCTCTGCGCCTCAGGTTCAACTAACTCCTGCTGCGGACGCCCCCTTGGTTGGTCTTGCGTTCAAGCTGGAGGAGGGCAGGTTCGGCCAGTTGACCTACATGCGGGTCTATCAAGGGACCTTGAAGAAGGGCAACCAGATTTACAACGCTCGCACAGGCAAGAAAGTCAAGGTTCCCCGTCTCGTTAGGATGCACAGTAATGAGATGGAGGATATTGAATCCATTGGTCCTGGTGAAATTTGTGCCATTTTTGGCGTGGAATGTTCTTCAGGCGATACTTTCACGGACGGTTCTACCAGCTTTTCCATGGTAAGCATCGTATCAGGATCTGCGTTGCTATCTATCAACTAATCTTACTCTTAGACGAACATGTATGTTCCAGAACCGGTTATCTCGCTGTCCATCAAACCGAAAGGCATTGAAACCCCAAATTTCTCGCGTGCTTTGAATCGCTTCCAGAAGGAAGATCCTACATTCAAAGTTCACATCGATCATGAGAGTAAAGAGGTCCGGCTTCTACATATCCCGTCTTCTTATCAATGTCCGGCTAACCACCGCTTCCTATCTAGACCATTATTTCCGGCATGGGAGAACTTCACCTTGAAATCTATGTTGAACGCATGCGCAGAGAATACAACACTGATTGCGTCACTGGAAAACCTCGCGTAGCATTCCGTGAGACTATCACTCAACGCGCCGATTTCGCCTACACGCACAAGAAGCAGACTGGAGGCGCGGGTCAATACGCCAAAGTTGTCGGGTACATCGAGCCGATGGAACCTGACCCAGAGACCGGAAAGGACGTTGCTTTTGAGAGCGTGGTCATGGGTGGGAACATCCCTACCAATTTCATTCCTGCCATCGAAAAGGTCACTTCATCACTCATAAACTTCCGACTTTATTTTGATGTCTTTCAATTGGTAGGGTTTCTATGAAGCACTTGAGAAAGGTGCCTTATCTGGTAACGCCATTTTCGGATGCCGTTTCGTGCTCAAGGATGGTGCTTTTCATGCCGTCGATTCGTCTGAACTGGCTTTCCGACTTGCAACAATCGGTGCTTTCCGTGAGGCATTCAAGATGGCGAAGGGTGTTATTTTGGAGCCAATCATGAATGTGGAAGTCGTTGCTCCTGTTGAATTCCAGAGTAATAATGCTCATTTATATATCGTTCCTTTTCTCATCACTTTTGGCGACTCTAGGTCAAGTTATTGGTGGATTGAACACTCGTCGTGGCACCATTGTTGACAGCGAAGTCCGCGATGATGAGTTCACTGCTGCCGCTGAGGTGGCGCTGAACGATATGTTTGGGTATTCCAACCAACTTCGTGGGTCTACTCAAGGGAAGGGTGAATTCAGCATGGAGTATAAGGTTCGTCCTTTTCTTCTCTGTTGGCTGTTCTGTAGTTCTGAACCTTCTTCCTCAAGCATCACATGCCTGTTCTGCCAAATCTTCAGAAGGATCTTGAGGAGGCTTACCGCAGGACCCTTGTTGTTAAAAAGTAGACAGTATAATACCTTAGACGTTAGAAAACATATTAGTGACTAATATTTATTTCATTCACGAATCATTGCATGGAACTCGACGAAACTAAAGATGATACATACTAGATGGATATATATGAGATGTATCGTGAAGGGGACGAAAGTAAAGCATGTGGCCTGCGGGTGTTACTTCCTGAGAGTGTTTAGGTCTTGCAACAATTTACAAATTTTCTCCCTGTCCGAAGGCTCCCTCTGCCAGCATTTCCCCATAATTGGCCAACAGGCGTCGTCGGGCGGCAGAACAGGATAGCCGTTTTGGTCAGGTATCTTGCCGTCAGATGCAACGGCCTTTGCTGCCTGGTATTCGTTCAAATGAAAGAATGGCGGTTTCCCCGAAAGGGTCTGAAGCAATGTATTGAGTACATAAGTAGATAGAAAGGATGTGACGCATTTAAAAGCACGAACCTCGAGCATCAGCATACCAAAGCACCAAACGTCAGCTTCCTGGGTCAGGGCCTTCGTAGTCCGATCCCCATTCTCAGCCAACAAAATTTCTGGGGGCAGGTGTCTGTTCCTTCAGATTAGTTACGAAGATCGCGCTCCAAAACAAAGTCTCCCTGACCGATGCACCGCACTAAAAATTGAGGAAGTATAGCCTTTTATTTCGAGGACGCGGGATAGACCGAAATCAGATATAAGCGGAGTGATATTTCCATCAATAACCTCGATGAGGACGTTTCCCTATTCAGTACAAGATTAAGATTTTTTTGCCAGTCATGGAAACAAATGATATCTTTACCATCGTCAAATCACCATGAACCACCTTTTCCCCATGTATGTATGTAAGGCCAACAGCAATTGCTTTCACCTAAAAAAAAGTCACACTCAGATTGAAATTTCATGCCATCAAGGTGGCCCTCACGATAGCAATTCTATTGACAGATGATGGTCTTGTCGGGTCAGATAAAAAGGCGCGCAGATCGCCGAAAGTGCAGCGCGGTGCCACAATACCCATCGA
Source organism: Laccaria bicolor S238N-H82 (assembly GCF_000143565.1). Lineage (NCBI taxonomy): Eukaryota > Fungi > Basidiomycota > Agaricomycetes > Agaricales > Hydnangiaceae > Laccaria > Laccaria bicolor. Next base: position 470,818 of record NW_001889911.1, read on the forward strand.
AGGGATTGCTGGGTTTTCGACCAAGCCGAACACGGGAAGCACATTTGGATGGCAAAGAAGTGCCCAAACACGATGTTCACTGTTCAAAAGCTGGCGGTTTTAATCAAATAAGAACCAGCGACGGTCAAGAAAGGGAGAGAGGATACTCGCCGTCTCATACTTCTGCCGAGCTTCGGGAGTATTCGCCTTGTTGTGTGCATTTCGAAAGACTTTGATGGTGACCTTGATGCACGTTGGTGTTAATGAATCAGGAGGGGGAACAATACCCACAACGACATTTTGGCCAGAGGTTGCTTTGCCAGCTGTCCAGACTCCAGGAGCTAAGAAAGCTCGGCCACCACGCCAAACTCCAGAATATATGTCCGCGTAACCACCAGAAAAAATGGGAAAATTTGAAGTTTCCTCTATCTCCTTGTCCAAACGCTGCAGGACGTAGTAATATAAGTAAGTGAGAAGGGCTGCCGAACGGTTGACAATCACCTTCATGTTCGGGACACCAATGCCATTAGCAACCATGCCGAACGTTCAAGGAAACCAAGGTATCAGTTCTGGAATTTCCTCGTCCATCTTCCATCCCACTTTATCTTTCTTCAAATGTTGTCAACTGCATCACATGGTGAATACGGAAAAATCTACGCGGGAAGGGCGCGCTTAAAATGTCGTTGTAACGTCAAGAACACGTTTTTTACACGCTGGCTACACATTGTAACCATAAGTGACAGCTCTGAAGACGCCTGTCTAATCTTGACGCTTGACGGTCTAGTGACACATTCGTCCAGCTAATGTGAGAGATTGACGTGAATGGGCAAAACAATCCGTTCTTGACGGGAACAGGGAAACACGTAGCAGCATAACAATCCCAAAGCAGAACGAGTTTTTCCGGAAGGACGGATACCAATGGCACACAAAAAATCACGACATTAGAAACGCGAGCTACAGTGGCAGATATCCACGGAGAGTGTCCATCCTAGTAACAAGGTCAGAGAGCAACTCAAACTTGAGGAAAAATGCGACAAACCAATCCCCATACCAAGTTGTCTGGAAATCGGTTAGAGATGTGGTTTCAAAAGAAAAACTACTCGTACCAATCTCAATCTGCGGCAGATCTGACGAGCGGTTGGTCTTTGATCGGCGTTCTGACTCCAGCTCTGTCTGACGAGGTTTGCGAGATCGGCCTTGCTTTCAATAGACTCCGGAAGCACTGGGCGACTCCCGTTCAAGATCGCAAAGATGACGTTGCCGTCACTTTTTTTCTCGTTAAATGGTTGCTCTCCAGCAAATTTTTTTTTTGAGGTGTATGAGAATTCAAATATAGAGAAAAGGAATGGAGATATACCTCAAAGACAGTCATAGCATACGAAAATATATCACTTTTGAAGGTAAATTGAGGCAACGGGACGTCGCCATTGTTTGGCGGATTCATAATTTCCGGGGCAGTCCATCGACAAGTTCCCGCGGTTTTGATGGAAGTGAACTCAGACGAACCCATAATTAACGCTAGGCCGTAGTCAGCAACAATGGCGTGTCCTTTGCTATCCACGAGTACATTTGCCTTGCTATAAATTGTGGTTATTGACCAAAATAGGACAGGGAGAGACTGACCCCTCGCAAGTCACCATGAATTACGGGAGGCCGTTGTTGATGCAAGTACTTTAAACCTAAAGCAATTTCACCAACCTGTCAATAAGTACCAGTTCGAATTCTGCTTCTTTTAGGAAGAAACGGAAACGAACTAGTCGTAATTTTGTATCATCAGAACTTTCACACTTCATGTACTCCATGACATTTTTTTCTTCATAAAACTCGAGCACTAGCCCAGGGAGCATGCCGAAATTATAGACGAATCCATAGAATTTGGCCACATGAGGATGAGACAGCCCCAGCCAGATACGTCCTTGTCGACGAAGATCCTGGGCGCTGCTTCAGCAAACTTGGGGCTGTATGGGCCCAATTCTAAAGCATACCTTTATTAATCATCAGGAAAAAAGTTAAGACCTATGTAGCTGTAGGTATTTAGGTACCCCCTACTATACTGGTCACTGTAGACGCCGCCAACATTACTTAGGTTGCCATATTTGATGATAGGACAAAACCCCAATAGGCTGTTAGGTCATATAGTTGCATATAGAAAGTCTAAAAACGATAGTATTCAGGTTAGTGTTTGGAAGTCCGGTCTCGTGACTGGAAAAAGACCGTAACCAGACCGGACCAAGACCGCAAAAGACCGGACCTGCGGTTACGGTCTTTTATTTTTGAAATGTAAAGACCGCAAAAAAACCGGTTAACGTGAACCGGTCTTGACCGGTTTGGACCGGTCTTTTGTAGCCCCTTAAATACCCTTTAAAACGCACCCAAGAACGTACGATTTGGTAAAAAAACGAGAGAGATATGAATTAAAATGTAAATTACTTTTGGGAATAATAGATGTACCAGACTTATTTTATAGAAGCACCAATTCCTAACGGAATTTAACGTTCTTGGGCTCGTTTTGAAGCTATTAGAGATGTTAATAAATTTACCGATTCATAATTTTAAAATATTGGCCTAAAGACCGGTCATAAACCGGTTAAAACTGATGCAGACCGAAACCGGTCTATAGACCGCAAAAAAGCGCGGTCTGCGGTCTTTTTGCGGTCCGGTCTGGTCTTTTGACTTCTGGGGAAAAGGCAGACCGGTTACGGTTACGGTTAACGCCCCTGGGCATCAAAAAACCGGACCGAACCGGACTTTCAAACACTAATTCAGGTTGGCTATAGGGTATACAGGTATATACTGGGCTAGATTGCAATTACTAGTAATTGATACGCTACTTTGACACTACTTGTCATCAGAAAACACCATGGATTCCCATTCCTTCTTAGCTGCCTCGACATCATCTTCAGTGAATTGAATGGCCTGTGCCACCTCTGGGGCATTGGTGACTTTGGCGTGTTTCCTGAAAGAGATGTGGATGAGGACAGGGAACAGCTTGTGTGCATCAGGAATTTAGCAAAGACCTATGGAGGCCTATGGAGCCTCCATAGCTTCCAGAGGTGGGTAGGAGGTAGCCTGATATAGAGGCTTCTGTAGGTAACCATGTGAATATAGAGGCGACGATAGGCACCTGTAGGTGTGATATCACGTAGGCTATTTGGGTCAGAGGTTACGAGAGGAGAGTAGGTCATAATATATTAAGCATGTAAAACTATTTGTATCTAATACAAAGTAGTTATGGGTTCAACTGCCTAGGCCAAATCCTCCTTGTCCGTAGTGTTTAAAGGTTCAGTTCAGTCCGGTTTTTTGCCCTGAAAACGCGCAACCGTGGACCGCAACCGGTCCAGGACCAACCCAGATATTGAGGGAACCGAACCGAACCACCTAGGACCGGTCTTTTGCGGTCCATGATACCAGTTCAGACCGATCCAGACCGGTTTTTTTGCATATAATTTATTATACCAATATAAACCATTTGTATCTCAACCATTATTACTCTGAAAAATAAACGGGTTATATAAAATAGTAAAGCATATAAATACCCGTCATTCTACCAATTTTCAAGAGATTTAATGAAGATTTGACATAGCTATGACTGAAACCGAATTACATCTTGTAGAGACTCGGGTAAAATATGGATTTGGTTATATCTTTCTCAGTTCTTAACCGTTTTTGATGAAACAAAAACCCAATAAAAGGCAATAAATGTGGTTACAAGGCTATGTAACGCACGTGACCGTTTAACCAGTTGCAACCAATTAAAACCGGTCTTTGAATGGTTTTAAAAGATTTTCGAAATGAGGCAACCGGCAACCGGACCAACCCCAAATTGGGGCAACTGCAACTGAAAAAAAGACCGGACCATGGTCCGGTTCAGTTCGGTCCACCGGTTTTTTGTGGTCCTATGGACTGAACCTTTAAACACTACTCATCCGAGAACATGACATCCTTCCATTCCTCCCTAGCAGCGGCAAAGTCCTCAGCTCTGAGTTGGATAGGGCGCACTGCGGTGGTGTCAACAACTTTGGCGTGCTTGCTGTTTGGGGCTTCTTGAATACTGACAAAAGACAGAAAGAGGGAGCTTACCATGCAACTCCGAGAAGATGTTGACGAAGACAGGGCATTACCCTGTCTTCCTTTGTGTTCTTGTGGAAATCCTTGAGGGTCTTCACAAGGCCATAAGCGGCATTAGTGTTTGGAAGTCCGGTCTCGTGACTGGAAAAAGACCGTAACCAGACCGGATCAAGACCGCAAAAGACCGGACCTGCGGTTACGGTCTTTTATTTTTGAAATGTAAAGACCGCAAAAAAACCGGTTAACGTGAACCGGTCTTGACCGGTTTGGACCGGTCTTTTGTAGCCCCTCAAATACCCTTTAAAACGCACCCAAGAACGTACGATTTGGTAAAAAAACGAGAGAGATATGAATTAAAATGTAAATTACTTTTGGGAATAATAGATGTACCAGACTTATTTTATAGAAGCACCAATTCCTAACGGAATTTAACGTTCTTGGGCTCGTTTTGAAGCTATTAAAGATGTTAATAAATTTACCGATTTATAATTTTAAAATATTGGCCTAAAGACCGGTCATAAACCGATTAAAACCGATGCAGACCGAAACTGGTCTATAGACCGCAAAAAACCGCGGTCTGCGGTCTTTTTGCGGTCCGGTCTGGTCTTTTGACTTCTGGGGAAAAGACAGACCGGTTACGGTTACGGTTAACGCCACTGGGCATCAAAAAACCGGACCGAACCAGACTTTCAAACACTAAGCGGCGTCAACAATTGGATGTGCGATGGACTTGACAGCCCCATGGGTGTTAGAGGTATGTGCTGTGATCTAGAAAGTTGGTAAACAAATGAAAGTTTGTCTTAAATTGACGTACCAATGTTGAGGTGTCTTTGTCAAACTCCATCTGAATAAGACAAGTGGGTGACAGCTGAGTATAGGTGAGTGGTTGAGAGGGTGGTGGTGATGAAAGGCAGTTGCTCACCATTCAAATTTGTAGGCCAGGTCATGGGCGCGAGTTGAGAAAGAAAGCTGTGAGTTTCCAGCACTGTTCTGAAAGTGAAAAACTCGGACCACGCGGACGGGCAGAAAATGCGGACGGATTCAATTCTGAGCTCGACCTTGATTGGGGAGGAAAACAAAAATATCGACTCAATAACAGAAACTTGCGGGGTGGAGTTGGCATCAGGATCACCACAACAGACCAGGAGGCCACAGCTGAGTAGAGGTGAGCAGTTGAGAGGTTGATGGTGATGAAAGGTAGTTTCTTACCGTTCGGATTAGTAGGCCAGGTCTCGGGCACAAGTTGAGAGGAAAAAGCCGTTAACACAAAGAGAGTTCGAGTGGGAGAGGAGTGACGAAAGCACGCAGACAATGTGGTGTGAAGGAAGAACGGTGGGAAGAAAGGGCGGTAGAATTCAACATGATCACATGCCGTCAGAGTTCGAATGGACTTCTCAATATTTTTTCGTCACCCACAATAAAGTAACAACCAATGCATCTGCCCACCCTCGACCAGCGCCGGTGCGTACTTGATTTCTTAATGACACTATCACCTGCTACATCAAATAATGCACATGCTATCCTCAACTGCGAACATTGACAACGGCTTCTTCCATCGCCTCCACACACCCTTGAGAAACCTTACACAACAGCAAGCTCTGCCCGGCCCTCACTTACCCTCATCATCACTCTAGATATGCCGTAACAAAAAAGTATTCTACTACCTACAACAAACCGAAATGATATGGGAGAAGACAAGCAAGGCAACAATTGTCAATAACACGTACATGAAGATCAAACATTCAAAACTATTGTATGAACACTGCTGGAAGGGTACAGATTTGTGAGAAACCCATAAAATTTTGATAGCTTGTCGTATCTTACTTTGAATACCTACGCATACCTACAAAGATTGCTGCCACCACTCGCCACCTACAGAGACCTACAGAGGCTATGCTACCTCCATAGAACTGCATGATCTACAGAAATATACCAGTTTCCTGATGCAACAATAACATACCTGGCCATTTTCAACATATGCTTGAGGAGGCAGGGAACGATGTTGGACTCCTTTGTCTTGTTGTCAAACACGATGAGTTGCTTGAGGTTTGTGGTGAATTTGGGCTTGTATGCTGCCGTGGTGAAGGGGACATCAATGTGTTCACCAGTTTGCCACTCATCAAGGCAATTCTCCACCTGCCAAAAAGGGATGAGGAGGTGCCACAATTGAAGGGATTAATGTGAATGTACCACCGTGATTGCAAGTGCCTTGGTCACCTTTGACAACATACCACCTTCAGAGAACTCAGGGTGAATAACACCATTGTCTCTCTTGTTTTTGAACCAGTTTTTGTTGATGATTGTTTGAAAAGCGGGGTGGCGGTAGATACCTTTGTGTTCCTTCAAGTCCTACAGACGAAAGGATGGTAAAAGAGAAAAAACAAAAAGAAATTGACAAACCTTGTACAAGAAGTTATTTCAAGTTTGGAGATCTTTGATAAGGTTCCTGATCTTGCGCTTGGGAGCATTGGGGTTGATCCCATAAGCTGCCTCAACAAGCGGTCGAGCAGTGGTCTTGAGATAGCCACGCACTTGGGATGCACGTGCTGTCATCTGTGGAATGTTAAGATAGATAGAAAGGATTGGCGGTGAACCATGTGCACCAATTTGAGTATATCCTCGTCAAACTCAAGACGGACTCCACGTGCTGTACATGCCTCAACCCAAGCTGCAGTGGCGGCATCACGCTCCTCAAGACGGTCAGGATATGGTTGGACACCCCCCGATTTGAGTGCGGTAGATGGAGATGGACTCTTCAAGGAGGGATTTGCTCAGTTCGTCGAAATCGGAAGCACGAACACACCCTCATGTTCCGCTTGTTTCCATTTTGGGTCGCTTGATAATAACAGTGGTTGACGGCGCAGGGGTGACTGGACAATCCTTTCGAATGTGGGGGTTGGTGGCTGGTGTTACAGCCTTAGTCTCCAGGAAGTTAGTAGTGAAGTGATAGATTGCACAGAATTACATACTGGTTTCACCAAGATGGCCTCAGTCATAGACCTTGGAAATGCTTCAAGATCAGGGTGTACTTGAGGGTACCTATATTCAGTCGGTTGTGGGTAGGTAACACCTGATAATTTTGTCCCAAACTCATCGTCACTATCTGGGGAATGAACAAAAGTTAGACAATCATATGATCAGATAGGGAGAGACGTTCACCTTCAGCATCCATGTGTCTCCTTTCTTTTGTATAGTAGGTACCGTCACCTTGGCCATAGAGGGAAACACTGTTGGGGCTATAGGGACCGGCTGCTGGGATGATAGATGGTGAAGCCTGAGGAGGTTGACCACTGACCTGTCGAACAAGGTTCTTCGATGGTCCCCCTGTTGGTACCTATGTAATGTGTAGGAGAGCGGGCATATGTTACATACTTTGAAGGAGGGGCTGACATTTTCTTTATTGATTGGAACACGATGGGTCAGCAGGTGACCATCACGCACAGATGTTTTGATGATCGGCTGAAGAGTGACTGATGTGAACTAGATTGAATAATTTAGTACAAGAAAAAGATAACACTGCAGAAAGAAATTGACCCCTTGACTGTGCACAGCAGGCTGGTTTTCGTCATCCTCGGACTCTGGTTCCAAGCCATCAGCATTGGCAGCTGCTGAAGGAGGTGCTGGAGCCTGTATCAGGATTGCCTGATAGCCCATGCTTGCTTCCTGTGCTTGATGAACACGGAGGGCTTGAGTGTATGCCTTGTCTTTGGCTGATGCCTGCTTGAGAGCCTTGTCGGTATCTGAACAAATGTTGAACCCAATGATTAATAATATATACAAGAAGTTTTACTTACCCAGCTGTTGTTGCTTCAATGATAGAGTGCGAGCATGTCCAGAAGAAGTTGATTCAACCACAACAGGGGCTGAAGCAGTTTTCAGAGTGGACGTGCATAGATGAGGAGGCATATTGAGTAAAAAAACTGAGATGAAAGAGAGTAGAAGGGGAAAGAGCATGCTAATTTTTAGAAGATGAGGCAGGACAACATGGTAGTTCAAGTTTAAATAGGAGCAGGAGGTGGCAGTGTAGACTTTTCAACGTCAACAAAGACGCGATTTCAGCAACACGTCAGTAACAAGATTGGTAGCAATGTGTAACAGGGCAGAGGGTAATGGGGGCAGAGAGTCAATGTGTGAGACACCTAAGGATCAGCGTCAGCTCCAATTTTAATCCATCCGTCAAGAGCGCATACTGCAAACATGCCTCCCCACCAAACCTGCTTGAGAAAGATGACAAGGGTCCATGAGGATCCGCCTGAGCCAATTATCACTTTCTGTGGATTTTGTCAAAAGGGCCCCTTTCCAAGTCTCGCAGGGCTAAAAAGGCACATTAACAATACACCAAACTGTCATCACGCATAGTGTTTAAAGGTTCAGTCCATAGGACTGCAAAAAACCGGTGGACCGAACTGAACCGGACCATGGTCCAGTCTTTTTTTCGGTTGCAGTTGCCCCAATTTGGGGTTGATCCGGTTGCCGGTTGCCTCATTTCGAAAATCTTTTAAAACCATTCAAAGACCGGTTTTAATCGGTTGCAACTGGTTAAACGGTCATGTGCGTTACATAGCCTTGTAACCACATTTATTGCCTTTTATTGGGTTTTTGTTTCATCAAAAACGGTTAAGAATTGAGAAAGATATAACCAAATCCATATTTTACCCGAGTCTCTAGGAGATGTAATTCGGTTTCAGTCATAGCTATGTCAAATCTTCATTAAATCTCTTGAAAATTGGTAGAATGACGGGTATTTATATGCTTTACTATTTTATATAACCCGTTTATTTTTCAGAGTAATAATGGTTGAGATACAAATGGTTTATATTGGTATAATAAATTATATGCAAAAAAACCGGTCTGGATCGGTCTGAACCGGTATCATGGACTGCAAAAGACCGGTCCTAGGTGGTTCGGTTCGGTTCCCTCAATATCTGGGTTGGTCCTGGACCGGTTGCGGTCCACGGTTGCGCGTTTTCGGGGCAAAAAACCGGACTGAACTGAACCTTTAAACACTAATCACGCACGTCAAGCTGAGTGTGGCCAGTATGCTGTGAGCATTTGGGATGACATACCTGCACCACTAGCTGGAGAACAAGTCCCAGAATCTTCTGGGACAAATAATGAAGGCGCTCCCACCCCAGCTGAACATCCTGTTGAAGACGAGCCGGAAGTTGTTTTCCAGCTGGACCAAGACCTCGACAACATGGGTGACTTTGTTCTCGAACCACCAGAACCTCATGTTCCCGATGCACTGCCAAGAAGGTCAGAACGAGCGACAGTTGAGGAAGTTCCAGATGAAGATAACCCACTCCACGATGATGTCCGCTACATTGAAGACTAGTGTTTAAAGGTTCAGTTCAGTCCGGTTTTTTGCCCCGAAAACGCGCAACCGTGGACCGCAACCGGTCCAGGACCAACCCAGATATTGAGGGAACCGAACCGAACCACCTAGGACCGGTCTTTTGCAGTCCATGATACCGGTTCAGACCGATCCAGACCGGTTTTTTTGCATATCATTTATTATACCAATATAAACCATTTGTATCTCAACCATTATTACTCTGAAAAATAAACGGGTTATATAAAATAGTAAAGCATATAAATACCCATCATTCTCCCAATTTTCAAGAGATTTAATGAAGATTTGACATAGCTATGACTGAAACCGAATTACATCTCCTAGAGACTCAGGTAAAATATGGATTTGGTTATATCTTTCTCAGTTCTTAACCGTTTTTGATGAAACAAAAACCCAATAAAAGGCAATAAACGTGGTTACAAGGCTATGTAATGCACATGACCGTTTAACCGGTTGCAACCGATTAAAACTGGTCTTTGAACGGTTTTAAAAGATTTTCGAAATGAGGCAACCGGCAACTGGACCAACCCGAAATTGGGGCAACTGCAACCGAAAAAAAGACCGGACCATGGTCCGGTTCAGTTCAGTCCACCGGTTTTTTGCGGTCCTATGGACTGAACCTTTAAACACTAGAGATCATTACTGCACCAGGAAACTGCATCAATGATGATGAGAAGCCAATGCCTGCTGAGAAACTCGAGCTTTGGCATCGAAATCCTGTTGAAGTCGTGAAGGACTTAATGGGCAATGAGAGTCTCTGAGAGGCTCTACACTATGCACCCAAATGAGTTTTCAAAGATAAGGAGGGGACTAACCAGGTGTTTGATGAGATGTGGACAGCCGAGTGGTGGTGGGAAATTCAGGTATTTGAGTCCATCACAACGAGCTGTCATTCAAGTGTTGAACATTTTCCAGAAAATGTTACCTGTTGGATCGACAGTTGCAGCGCTCATTATATCAACTGATAAAATGCACCTGACCAATTTTCGAGGGGACAAGAAGGCATGGCCGGTCTATCTTAGCATTGGGAATATTGATAAGGAAAAGCGGCGCAAGCCTACTGCACATGCGACTGTTCTGATTGGGTACCTACCCATCGCCAAATTGGATAATTATACAGAGGCCACCTGCACTCAGGAGGGTTATCGGTTGTTTCATTACTGCATGAAGAAGATTTTGGCACCGCTTATTGATGCTGGGAATAATGGAGTATATGTTACCTACGCGGATGGTTTTGTCTGCCATGTCTACCCACTTCTGGCTGTGTATGTTGCCGATTTCCCTGAACAGTGCCTGGTGGCAGCTTGTAAAGAGAGCTACTGCCCGAGATGTCGGGTGTTACCTGGAGAAAGGGGGATGTTTGTGGAATCATTGTTATGCAATGAAGAAAGGACAAAGGTCAGACTTTCTCACAAGAAGTCTGGTCGGCGGGTTCCTGAATTTAATGATGAAGGGATTCATCCAGTCTGGGAACCATTCTGGGCAGATCTCCCTCATACCAATATCTTCTCCTGCTTTATGCCAGACCTACTCCATCAGCTTCACAAAGGGATGTTCCATGACCACCTCGTGAAATGGTGCACTGAGATAGCAGGGGAAGCTGAACTGGATGCACTAGTGCCTACCACTTTTATGATAAAACCTGGGCATTTGCCTGCACAGTCTTTTCAATCCCCCCAAGTGAAATATGAAATGAAATGCCTAGGCTATTTCATTCTTGCTTTGCATCTATTTCATTCCTACCCACCACATTTTTCATTTCTCCTTGGCAATGAAATGCATTTCATTCTTTTGCCTGTGCTTTTTCATAACTTTTTCATTCTTTGCCAACTTTATTTCTTTTCTTTTCATTCTTTGCCAGTATCATTTCATTCTTTTGCCTGTGCTTTTTCATAATTTTTTTCATTCTTTGTCAGTCTTATTTCATTCATTTGCCTGTGCTTTTTCATAACTTATGTATTTGTTTGGTTATGATGGGATCAAAATATAAGACATGTGATCTTTTAGTTGCCTCAATTTACATGTTTATTGCTCAATTAAGTTAGATTATGGCCTCAAATACAAACAAATGTAAAGATCACAAGCCAGGGGTTGATTAGGTCAAACTATGGCTAATAATTTGAGAATACATATGTTTATTATTTACAAACAAATAATGTGTCTAGTTATGAAAAGGCTTAGAGAAGCAATGAAATGAGTTTCATTTTTTTTAAGTGCAACCCTAACCTTAAACATGGCAAACAATGAAATAATAAGTTATGAAAACGTGCAGGCAATGGAATGAAATAGGACTGGCAAAGAATGAAAAAAAAATTATGAAAAAGTGCAGGCAAAAGAATGAAATGATACTGGCAAAGAATGAAAAGAAAAGAAATAAAGTTGGCAAAGAATGAAAAAGTTATGAAAAAGCACAGGCAAAAGAATGAAATGCATTTCATTGCCAAGGAGAAATGAAAAATGTGGTGGGTAGGAATGAAATAGCTGCAAAGCAAGAATGAAATAGCCTAGGCATTTCATTTCATATTTCACTTGGGGGGATTGAAAAGACTGTGCAGGCAAATGCCCAGGTTTTATCATAAAAGTGGTAGGTACCACTCCTGGATGACTGATATCAAAGCATGCCAGGGTACCCAGGGCTTCGACACTTCAAGAATGGGATATTGAATGTTTCGCAATGGACCGGCACCAAGCACAAGGAGATGCAGCACGTGTTCATGGGCCTTCTTGTTGGCGCCGTTCAGCCACAGGTTTTACGAACTGCAAGGGCCGTGATTGATTTCATCTACTATGCTCAGTTACAGGTACACACCTCGGAAACCTTGAACATGCTCCAAGATGCATTGAAGACTTTTTATGACAACAAAGAAATTTTAATACAAGAAGGTGTTTGAGAGCATTTCAACATACCAAAACTTCATCAGATGATGCACTACTTTGCCTCCATCAAGTCGCGTGGATCTGCCAACAGATACAATACAGAGTGGTCAAAAAGGCTTCACATTGACTTTGCAAAGGAGGGTTATCGGGCAAGTAATAAGCATGACTTCATACAACAGATGGCGACATGGTTGGATAGGCAGGAAGCAACAGCATGTTTTGGACAGTATCTCGATTGGCTGTTGCGATGCGAAAGCCAGGAAGAGCTGGACAGTGAGGACCTCGACAATGATGATGTGGATGAAAGTGGTCATGAGAAAGTTGGCCATGGCAGTGCCAGCCACACTGATGTAGTTGATGACGAAGTCTCATCCCACTCTGGTTTACCTGCCACCCATCTCCTTGCAGTCAACCCTGGCTTTCATTGGGTGAAGCTCAAGGACATCGTCACCCAATTCCACACCACAGACTTCCTTACTTTGGTCACTAGATTTATCCGATGCACACATCCACCTCCTGAACAGCCAACCCTTCCAAATGCAACTGATGTGTTCGACATCTACAAATGGCTTTCAATTCATTTAAAGGACCTTGCTGCTGTTGGACACATTGGCACCTTGCAACGCATCCGTGCAATGCCACTTACTCTGGGGCGGAAACACGACTCACCTGAAAACTTCGACACCGTTCTTGTCAGGAGTGAAAGTGAGAAGGGAAACCAGGCCACCAAGGGCACATGCTTAGAAGGTACATCAATCACCTATTACATGCTAAGACTTTATCTTATTCATACCTATCTACCTACAGGACTTCGGGTAGCACAGATGTGAGTAATTTTTACTCTCCCAGATCACTTGCATTGTGACCACTCCCTTCCACAATACCTCGTCTATATTGAATGGTTCAACCTGCTGCGATCCCCCGATCCCGACTCAGGCCTCTGCTTTGTTACTCGCTCTTCCCACCACAATCAGCCCATTTCCGAGGTTGTGCCCCTTTGTAATGTTGTCTTAGGCTGCCATCTCATTCCAAAATTCAGCACCAAGTTCTCTCCTGCCAAGTGGAATCACCTCAAAATCCTCAACAATTGGAAAACCTTTTCTCTCAACAAATATATTGATCTAGCTACGTTTTACGAGCACCAAGTCTTTCGCTAACCAAGGATGTCATTTGACTTTGACCATTCCATGTTGATGACATCATTGAGACTTTTGGTACTATACCCGACTTCAGATTGACCTCTCTGTGATGATGTATATTATTGTAGCCTATATATCTTTCCATGCTCTAAATCCAACTAAATGTACCTACCATACCCTACTGAGGTTAGCGGTGACCTACAACGACCTATGAGAGCTACATAGTCTACGTAAATAAGGCCAATCTATCACGTCAGACTGTTTTCCTGATGATTGTTCCCTAAAGTCAGGCCTACTACTTGAGCCTCTGCGAAGGACTTTTATGGCAACCATGGTAGGCACAGCATCAACCTCCAATTTTCCCTTCCAGAGGTCCTAGTTCTCCCCAATACCAATGGAGTGTTCACCATCCCTCTTGATAAACTCAGTCAAATCCTTGAAAAGCGAGATTAAGTCTCAACATAGACCAGGAAATCATCCACTGCTTACATCCTCAGAATTCATTCCTTGTTGCAATTCAACTGAACAATCAGCCATTGACTGGGCTGCAATGGGGGGGCCATTCATGGCTCCTTCTTATAAACAAGAAAGGGGCTAGTCTCCCCTTGATATGTGTCACACTTATGTTCGACAACAGTTATAAATTAGAAGTAGGGACTGTCATGGATACACCCGGGTATTAACCGTACCCGATCCACGGATTTTCCCATCCACAGATCAGATAAGGTGCATTACAGATATATCAGTGGGTAAAACAGCCTGAGTGGCTGAGGACATAGCTTCAGTTATATAAATGAGTGTATCTTGTTCATTTCTTGTCTGTTCTTTACAAAAAAAAAATGTGTTATGAAGCGAAAATTCAGAAGAATTCATATTAAAACAAAGTCATTCATATACAGTTGAGTGCAAAAAGAATGAAGGTTGGTTCATTTTTCTGGTTCTTTCTAAGAATCTATTGTACCTCAAATGTATTTGAGTATTCTTTTACATTATGTAGTTGTGTTACACTTCCCTTGGTATGGACTAATTTCAGTGAAAGCTGGAGCCTTGAGAAGGTTTTTATTCTGGAGGCCATTTTTGGCATCTGAAAAAAAAATATGCGCTAACTGCAGAGGTAGCCAGAACATACCTCTGGTCAACCTGAATGAGCCTATCAAAGAATTAGTCAAAAATACTGAGCGGTTAGGTCTGTAGAGGCTTTGGAAAATGGCTTGTTTTGTCTAAAACAGGCCAAAAATGACCAAAATAGCACAAAATGACCATTTTCTGGAGGCTCTACAAGCATGACCACTCAGTATTTTTAACTGATTCTTTGATAGGCTCATTCAGGTTGACCAGAGGTATGTTCTGGCTACCTCTGCAGTTAGCGCATATTTTTTTTTCAGATGCCAAAAATGGCCTCCAGAATAAAAACCTTCTCAAGGCTCCAGCTTTCACTGAAATTAGTCCATACCAAGGGAAGTGTAACACAACTACATAATGTAAAAGAATACTCAAATACATTTGAGGTACAATAGATTCTTAGAAAGAACCAGAAAAATGAACCAACCTTCATTCTTTTTGCACTCAACTGTATGATCTAGATTGAGTACAGTAAAACTAAAGTTATTTATATATCATAATCTGAGGTCTTTCCCTTCATATAATGCTGCTGTAACTGAGCCTTGATGACAGAGTGTGTTTTGGGGTGTGTATTAGCATGCCTTGGCCATCTTGAGAGTATTTATTTTCAGTTTCAGAGAAATGCCTGAACAATTAAATATAATCTGAATTCATATTCAGAATATGCTAAAATCTTGGCCCAGGAAGTTCAGCATATTCTAAATATGAGTTTAGATCATATTTATTCATTCATTTTTTGGATCTGATCCCTTTTTCTATTGTAAGTTTGTTTTATGCATATGATGGATGTACAATTCCATCACCAAACTTAGAAATTGAGAGCAAATATATTGGGGGAACACTGGTTTTGGTGTATTCTGCAGTTTTTATTGCCTACACTCAAAATATCCCAAAGAGGTCTAAAAATATATAATTTACCCATGGATACCTGTGGATAGTCCGGGTAGTTACCCGAATCCGTCAGTTGAGCCCAAATATGGGTGGATTTTGGGTTTACCTGGGATTAGCCTATCTGTGACAGTCCCTAATTAGAAGCACCCTTAGGTTACAGTACTGCTGAGTTGGGCGGAGTTCCCATGGCTGTGGGTAGTAGCAGCTGCTAATGTTTCCATATTTGAAAACATTAGCAGCTGCTACCAAAATAATTCCGAGAATGGAAACATTAGCAGCTGCTATGATTTCTGTATTTGGATGCTGCCATGTATGGTATATAGTTCCCACGCCCCTGTCTTGTCCTGTACTTTGTATTTTCGACATTTTTAACATCTTCCCCTCCCACAACATTGTGTGCAGCATCATTTCCTGTGATAATCAAAAATATCATTTATCAACTGTAATTTCAGCTTGGGGAACATCTAAAGTAACTGCACACATGTAATCTAGCAGAGACTAGATCTCAATGCAAAGGAGTTAAAGCTCTCAAATTCAAACCCTGAGCTTCACAAACATATTGCAATAAACTCTACCAGTGGCCCAGCCCTCATCATCAGGAAAGCAACTAATTACCAGCCATTACACTATCAAAACCAAGCAATGCTCTATAATATGCCTTTTCCACCTGAAAATATTTCAGTTGCAGGACCAAGTGTATTGCCTGGTGAGAATAATAACTCAGGGTAGACACACATGCTGGATACCCAACAGAAAAATAAAAAATCTACGCAGGATTAATAACACCTGATCCACTTGCCAAAATCAAAATTTTGAAAGCAATCATGTGCCTTCATATGAGATCTTTTTTTTATGGTATACCAGAGATGTTACATTTCTCTAGAGTGTAATGTGTTACAAGTGTACTAATATCATCTTTAAAAATGAGTGGGAAATTTGAGCTAAAGTGTCACAGATATAAAACTATTACAATCCACAGATAAATTGTATATATCCATTTAAGTTCTTTGAAATCAAACCAGATGAAGGTCAACCTATTGAGAAATTCTAATTTCAAAATTTATCTCTGAATCCTCTGTGACAGTCCATAGTATAAAACATGCAGCAAGGAAATGTTGGAAGTGTGAAAAAAAAGGATGTGGAGGTTGAATTAACAAGGATCAGTGCACAAATTCCTGTGGTTCATGTGGTTCAAAACAATATGAAGGAAAGGATAGCAGACACCCCTTTTATTCTTGTGAATTTCTTTTGAGGGTTGAGAATGCTACCAAATCTATGTACATACTTTGATTCTTCGCCATCAGAAGTATCATGAAAAAGTGGTATAACAATTAATGTCATGCTCACATGTTGGTGGCCACTGTAAGTATGTATTTTGTGGTAATTTTCTGGAATTTTTACCAAGAGAAAGGTTACTATAAGTCAGGAAATCCCTCCTTTTTCTCTTTTTCTCTTTCCTTTTTGGGAATTTTTCTCTCTTTCCTTTTATACTCCCACAACCATGATAACCGGGCCCTGAGTTGAGTTAAACACAGTATGATGGTGAGATACTTACCAGGGGTTCTTTGCCAGTTGGAGGCATTTCGATCAGACCGGTTGGAACTTGGTCTTCAACTCCGGATTACAACCATTGTGATGAGCCTCGAGGGAGGCGAAGACTCGGAGCCGCATGCCACGATTTTGATACCCACTGGGGGGGCGCAGTACTACCAAAAGTACCTTACACATGGGTAAGCGCTCTAAGGGTAGAGGTGCCAGGTTGTTGAACCGGAGTTCCACTAAGGTGTCAAGTGTACCCCCAGCTCGAGAACGTAAATAATATCCGGATAGTCCTGAAGGAAAAGCTGGCCTCCCGATGCATAACTGAAGCCATTTGGAGAGAGAGAGAGAGATATGATTGGGATTATTTTATGCAAGAGAACAAGGGATATCGGTGTAATGTACTAAAGTAACAGTGACATTTGTGACAAAAGCCACACGACTCCGAGTCGTGCTCAACGTTCGCGTCATTCATATCCTGTAAACTATGACATGGCGAGGAGGCGTTCGCACTGAACATGACCCAAACGGCTTACCATACTACGCCAGGTAGCTGAAGCAGCCTCGGATTCAGCACATGACAAAAGTAAGATCTTCGTGATCTTATCAAGATTCTATGTGGAACCTGCACGACGCGCAACGGGACCACTCGTTCTTCAAATCGAAGCATGAAAGTCTTCGATATAGTTGATGGGGACCAGACACTCGTACGTATTGGACACATTGACGTTTCAACTTTGCCGCTTCGTTTGAGTCACAGGGATACTGGACCAGTCATTCGGTCATAAGTAGCCAAAGTACATATGGCCATTCATTAACAAGATAAGTAGGTATTGGGAAACATTTTACTTAAATGGGTGTCCGCTTCCTGCAGGCCTGGTGCCAACCCATGGAGAATCGTCACCCAAATCCGGTCAAAGCTTCGAAGTTCGCATACCTGCTGCTGCCAGTCTGTATACACTGTACAGCGAGGGCCAGAAAGGGTTAACTTTTCCCTTTTTTGTTTGTTCTCTTGGCTGCGGGCTCAACGACTCCTCGAAATGAGGTCGGTATATCCCATGAAATTCCTGAATCGGTTATGGAAGTGGCCTTGAAGGCCAAACGCAACAAACTTATTGAACAACTTGCTTAGGTAGACCAAGAGATTGGGGAGTTCTTCCTCAACGACAGTTGCCCAGTAACGGCCAGCCGTAATCAGATGGAGGATATTGAAGCCATTGGTCCTGGTGAAATCCGTTCCATTTTTGGCGTGGAATGCTCCCAAGGCGATACTTTCACAGACTACGGTTGGTGAGCAGGGTCAGGTCTGTTTGAAGCCTGATAGAGCCTGATCCGAAAAAATTTGACAGGAGCCTGGGGTCCACCTCAGGCCTGACGCTTCTGAGCGACAGAAGGCCTCAGAGGCCGATTCTTTTGATGGTAGCAATTGGCCTCTGAGGGGTATGGTCACTCTATCACTGGCGTGCAAATCCAAATCAAGCAAGCTTCTTTTGACGTCTAAAAATAGCTGGAGCGTCAAGGTGACAGCGCGCGGTGGCTGCACCGCTAGCCCCCTATCCATTGCCGGCATTTAGGCCTCCTCGTAGCCTTCTCAGAATATGGGCACTCTATCAAATCCCGAAACCTTCTTTATTATACATTCACTCAGGATACAGATCATAGAGGATAAAAATTTATGCCAAAAGTGCATCGGAAGCCTCTTTGCGGGGCCGGCAGGAGTGCGACATCCTCCCCCCCGCTCCCATACAATAATGGCTACTGCTTGCATTTTGCAGCTGTGGCTCTGCTTTAAACGGCGGCGCCTGCATCTCCAGGTTTGGGGCTGACTGTTTCATGGGCCACGACTCGGACGTTCACCCACCTTAAGCGGGCTTGAAAAACAAACACAAAACAAAAACATTGTTCATAAAATTAGAAAAACATGTTAGTCACTCCACCACATATCACGCTGTTTGTCCATAGATTATTTGACCATATGGTGTCCTTAAAATAGTATAACAGTTGCTCTTAGACTATTCTGATGCTCTGAAAATGTGCCGCTACCTGCCTTTCAACAGGAAATCAGAACTTCATATTGGTGCATTCTATGACATATTGAATACAGCTGAGAAATGACGTGTAGCTCATAGGCATATTCGTTGCATATTAGCTTGCATTTAAACATCCGAACAACAAATTCTGCTCAATGGATGGTTTATTTCCTGGGACCACTCTCAATTGCAGTCTTTTGCAGACAGCCAGAATAGATTAACACATACACCCGAGCACTGCTATCATTCATGACTGGTTTAGTTGGGAAGAGCAAAATAGCTTGGCGAGGTTCTTAAGCCGTGAATTATCGTTGGAGTTTCAATGAAGCCCCCCTGAGTTAATCACCGCATTTTTTCGCATTTAAATTGTTTCTCGACGAGCACCTGTGACTTTTATTTTCTGAGGGACATACCACCAGGTACTATACAACAATTTCTACAATAACATGTACTCAAAACTGATGCGTGGGGAAAGGACACTGTTTAGCTGTTTACCGAAACAGTGCCGTGAAATTTACTTTACCTCTAGGCTATCTGCTTCAACCCTTATAGAAATAATATTGATATCGGCCGTCGCATAGCCCGGTGCATGAAGAACAGTTTTATCGAGCTAGTATTGAGGAGGGAGGTAGAAGCGAGCCTCAAATTATATTTTTTTGGAGTAAAGGTCAGACGGCATATGCTACATCAAAGATTGGCAAAGATTATCGTCTTAAGGATTGTAGCAGCATTTACGGCCTACAATAGCTCCCTCCCCATGAATTTCGTCCTATGCCAAGCCAATTCAAGTACAAAAGAGTAATACTATATTTCTACGAATGCATGGCTGCCGTAGGATATAAACGAGTGCCTCCAATGTTGTTTTTCATATGTTGCAGTCTCCACATCAGAATCTTGTCATTTTTTTATTCTACGGCGAATTGGCAGCAAGGATAAAATACGTGTATTACAAGAAACAATATGGTAAGATTCCCTGATAATGTAACCTACACTCAAATAAAATGTAGTACCTGACCGACAGAGAGGGATAGGATGTCGGCAGGGATTGACATGTTGATAGAATTTGAGAAATAAGAATCGGGAAGCACCTCAATGCCTAGCTCGAATATATTATGGTCGGAATACATTCCAAACAGAGGAGAGAACTGAAACTCACCGAATAGAAGGGGGCGAACGTCGTATGTCTTGGGAACAAGGGATCATCAAAAAAAGACGGAAATATAAATGCAAACAGTACTCACTCGCGGATCACTATCCACCTGTTTCTTCCATTCTTTCCTATCGCTGAAAACCTGGCAATGAGTTCTTTCTCTTCAGAGTAGATGTTTGGGTAGGAGGACGAGCGTCGTGACAAAGAGATTTGATGAATGCGCGACGCATCAAGGTCTCAGCAGCGGCCGTAATCGGGACTCGGTTGGTGAAAGCACTCGAACCGTGATACCAATATAAGCGCAGAGATAGACGACTGGGTTGAGGAATATCTCAAACGTCGAAAGGTTCAACTGTCCATGTGTGAATGTCCTGCGCATTGGCCTCCTGAAGTCCGGTCACCCAGGAGGTTGAACTATAATAGACATACCTATCTGGATGGCACAAAGTCAACCGTCTCCCATAACCCCTTCCACAGCAGCCATAACACCGCACCGTTGTTTAATGTATGATGTGTCGAGCCATTTCGCAGTGATATCTGGATGTTAGCAGCGGCGTGAATCCCTGTTTGGTGACAGAGAATGCTGCGCAAGGAGAGTAGGCGGGGTGTGTGGTTGGTGCGCAAACATGTTACTAGGGTGGAGGTCGTTCGTTGTCGGGTTCGTCGCTAGCTAGTCGCCGTAGTAGAAAGCGAGCGCTCTGACTCTGAGTGCTCAGCGCTCAACGTTCAACGCTCGCTGTTTGTTGACGTAGGATGCTTTGCAAGAGACGTAGGCGGAGAAAGTGGTTGGTGGGCAATATGTCACTGAAGGGGTGGAGGTCGTTCGTCATCGGAAGGGGTTCGTCGCTGGAAGCGAGCGCAAGCGCTCATGTGCAGCGTGTGTCCGGACACCGGCAACCATCAGCCGGAGCTATTTTTGGAACGACAGCGTGGGCATTGCGTGCGAAGTAACAGGATTACCCCCCTCAGAGGCCAATTACCCCCAGACAAAAAATTGGCCTCTGAGGCCCCCTAGCGCTTAAGAAGCGCCAGGCCCGAGGTGCACGAATACCCAAAGCACCACCCCCAACGACGAGTGCACTTGGCGCCTCTTCGACTATCCTCTGTTTCTCCTGCATCCATTCAATACCTTCGACTTTAAGGCCTCTGTACTTTACCCCCGTTGGAGTCATCGGGTGTAGGACTTTGAGCTTCCACGCTCGTTGGCGCTGGTTCGTCTTCCTCTTCATGCTCGGACTCTTCGTCCGAGTCGACGGTAGCCTGAGCTACTTTTTGTATGGTGGATCTGGAAGAGAATCAGTAACGGCATGTGCGTGGTAACGAGAACTCACTTTTCTCTCAAGCGCTTCACGACGCTCCATACTCACGTATCAGCTTGAGTGCGAATTTCGGACCGACGTCTTTGATGGGCTCGAGGTAGTCGCGTCCAAGGGGGATACATTGATCAAACAACTTGCAATGATGGTTAGCGTATGGAGGAAAACGAAGAGAAAGGCAGCTACTTGACTCATGTTCATGACAAGCACTTCAAAGGCCTCCTTAAGATTTATCTCGCTGATAGGCTGCTTCTTCGCCTCTGAGAAAGTTAAATATCGGAACAAGATGCCAGTGGGAGCGTTGAAGGTGAGCGCGTCCATGTCATCTGAGTCTGTAGCGTACATCTGGATTGCGTGTAAGAATAGGCAGTGTACATAGAGCGCAAGGTATACCTTCCCTCCCCGCCCCAGCTCAGCGCAAGGTGAGAAGATGGGTAAGCTTTAGTGAAACGCACCATCGTGAAACGTGTCACTAGGAAGCACATATGGAAAAGGCAACGCAAGCAAGAGGTAGAGATGGTCCTAACCCGCAAGTCCTAGTACCCTCTCGCGTTGAACACAGCGAGGAAAAGCAACGGAAAATGCAAGGCTGCCAGTTCGTGGATGTGCTCCAACAGCGGGTACTAGGTTTGTTTCTTGTTTGTCTCCGTGAGAAAGATCAAAACACCACTTCCATGTGGAAGCGCAAAACATGTATTTCAGAAAAAACATAAGGAGATACAGAAATTAATAAAATATGTCGACGTGGACGGCACGGCAAATTCACCAGGATCCCCACATGAGAAATGTGAATCCTGGCGCACCGTACATATGCGAACACCGAAAACTACATCTACTGCTCGCAGCGCTCAGCGATGTCCGGGAATAAATCGTTTATATTAAAAAGAACTATATTAATTGTGACGATGAATGTCACAGCCTTCGATACATGGACCCCAGAGATAAAAATATCGCTTCTGATAACTTCTGGACGTCAAAACAGACCTGGCCCTGCTCGCCAACCGTAACAGACGGTTCTACCAGCTTTTCCATGGTAAGTATCGTATCAGGATCTGCGTTGCAATCTGTCTACTAATTTTACTCTTAGACGAACGTGTATGGCCCAGAACCGGTTATCTCGCTGTCCATCAAATCGAAAGGCATCGAAACCCCAAATTTCTCCCGTGCTTTGTATCGCTTCCAGAAAGAATCTACATTCAAAGTCCACATCGATCATGAGAGCAAAGAGGTCCGGCTTCTACATGCCCTGTCTTCTTATTCATGTCCAGCTAACCACCGCTTCCTATGTAGACCATTATCCCCGGCACGGGAGAACTTCACCTGGAAATTTATATTGAACGCATGCGCGGAGAGTATAGCACTGATTGCGTCACCGGAAAACCTCGCGTAGCATCCCGTGAGGCTATCACGCATGCCTACACGCACAAGAAGCAGACTGGAGATGCGGGTCATTATGCCAAAGTTGTCGGGTACATCGAGCCGATGGAACCTGACCCTGACCCAGAGACCGGAAAGGACGTTCCCTTCGATGATGTGGGCATCGGTGTAGGACCAATATCACTCCTGCGATTGAAACGGTCACTTTATCACTCATAAACTTCCAACTTGTTTTGATGTCTTTCAATTGCTAGGGTTTCTATGAAGCACTTGAGAAAAGTGCCTTGTCTGGTAACGTCATTTCTGGATGCCGTTTTTCAAGGATGATGCCCTCGAGATGCCTTCCATGCCGTCGATTCGTCTCAACCGGCTTTCCGGCTTGCAACCATCGGTGCTTTCCGTGAGGCATTCAAGATGGCGAAGAGTGTTATTTTGGAGCCGATCATGAACGTGGAAGTCGTTGCTCCTGTTGAGTTCCAGAGTAAGAATGCTCATTTATATATCATTCAGCTCTCATCACTTTTGGCGACTCTAGGTCAAGTTATTGGTTGAGCACTCGCCGTGGTACCATTGTTGACAGCGAAGTCCGCGATGACTAGTTCACTGCTGCTGCTGAGGTGGCGCTGAATGATATGTTTGGAATTTCCAACCAGCTTCGTAAGGGTGAATTAAGCATGGAATGAGGTTGTTGGTGTTCTGTAGTTCTGAACCTTGTTCATCATGCATCACATGCCTTTTCTGCCAAATCTTCAGAAGGATTTTGAGGAGGCTTACCGCAAGACTTAAAGTAGACAATATAATACCTTAGACGTTAGAAAACATATTAGTGACTAATGTTTATTTCATTCACGGGTCATTGCATGGAACTCGACGAAACTGAACGTGAAGGGGACAAAAGGAAAGCATGTGGCCTGCAGGTGTTACTCGCTGAGAGTGTTTAGGTCTTGCAACAGGTTACCAATTTCCTCTCTGTGCGAAGGCTCCCAATGCCAGCATTTCCCCATAATTTTCCAATAGGCGTTACCGTGCGGCAAAGCAGGATAACAGTTTTGGTCAGGTATCTCGCGGTCAGTTGCAACGGCCTGTGCTGCCTTGTATTCGCTCAAATAGAAGAATGGCTCTTTCCCCGAAAGGGTCTAGAGCAGTGTGTTGAGTGCATAGGTAGATGGAAAGGATGTGACCCATTTAGAAAGCACGAACCTCAAGCATCGCCATACCAAAGCACCAAACGTCGGCTGGCTTGGTAAAGGCTTTCGTAGTTCGATCGTCATCCTCAGCCAAGTGAATTTCTGGGGGTAGGTGTCTATTTCTTCAGATTAGTATCAAAATCGCGCTCCAAAACAAAGTCTCCCTGACCGATGTCCCGCACCACCGATTGGGGTAGTATAGCCGGCTATATCGAGGATGCGGGATCGACCGAAATCAGATATAAGCGGGGTGAATTTGCCATCAATAACCTCGATGAGGACGTTGCGCTATTCAGTTCAAGATTAATTGTTTTTTTTGCTAGCCATGGAAACAAATATTCTCTTTACCATTGTCAAATCACCATGAACCACGTTTTTCTCATGCATGTATGTAAGGCCTTCCGCAATTCCTTTCACCTATAAAAAAAAGTCGCACTCAAATTGACAGTCATGCCATCAAGGTGACCTTCACTCACGATAGGAAGTCTTTCGACAAATGCTGTTGCCGGGTCAGAGAAGAATGCGTGCAGATCGCCGGAAGTGCAGCGCGGTGACACGAGACCCGTGAAAGGGATCGCTGGGTCGTCAAGCAAGCCGAAGAAAGCAAGCACATTTGGATGGCGAAGATCTGCCCAAAGACCACATTCCTTCTCCAAACGCTGGTGATTTGAATCAGATAAGAACTAGGCAGGAAAGGGAGAGAGAGAGACCCGTTGACAGTTTTGCACATGCTTCTGCTGAAGTTCGGGAGTATTCTCCTTGATTTGTGCAATTCGAAAGACTTTGATGACGACCTTGATGCGCGGCAGTGTTCGTGAATGAGGAGGGGGAGCGATATAAATATGAACGGTACCCACATCAACATTTAGGCCAGAGATTGCATCGATAGTCCAAATTCCGGGATATATGTCCGCGAAAGCACCATGACCTATGGCAAATTTCGCAGTGACCTTTACACCGTCCAAACGCTGCAGAACGTAGTGACATTAGCGAGTGAGAAGAGCCGCTGAACAGTTGGCAATGACCTTCATGTTAGCCTTCATGCACATGTTAGACATGTCGCTTCAGAGAAACCACGACAGCGACAACCATCTTCCCTCCCACTTTATACATATTCAAATGTTGTCAAACACACCACATGGCGAAAACGGAAAAATCTGCGCGGGAAGGTGCGCTTAAAATGTTGTTGTAACGTCAAAAACACGTTGTTTACACGCTGGCTATACATTATAACCATAAGCGACGGCTCTGGAGACGCCCGTCTAATCTTGATGCTTGACGGTCTAGTGACACATTCGTTCAGCTAATGGGAGAGATTGACGTGAATGGGCAAAACAATCCATTGTTGACGGGAACAAGGAAATACGTAGCAGCATGACAGTCCCAAAGCAGAACGACTCTTTACGGAAGGACGGGTAACAATGGCATAGAGAGGACAACGAGGCAGGATATCGGACCTAACGAGCGCGCATCGAAAACTTTGGAAGGAAAAAAAGGGTATCGCGAGCTACACTGGCAAATATCCACGGAGTGTCCATCCTAACAACAAGGGTCAGGGAGCGATTCGAATTTAAGAAAAAATGCACCAACCAGTCCCCGTACCAGGTTGTCTAGAAATCGGTCAGAGACGTGGTTTTTAGAAGAAAAAATAATCGTACCAATCCCAATCTGCGGCAGATCTGACGAGCGGTTGGTCTTTGATCGGCGTTTTGACTCCAGCTCTGTCTAACAAGATTCGCGAGATTGGCCCTGCTTTCAATAGACTCCGGAAGCACTGGGCGACTCCCGTTCAAGATCGCAAAAATGACGTTGGCATCGCTTTTCTTCTCGTTAAATGGTTGCTCCCCAGCAAATGTCTTTTTTGAGTTGTGTGAATATTCAAGCATAGGAAAGGAAACCAAGATATACCTCAAAGACTGTCATAGCATAAGAAAATATATCACTCTTAATGGTAAATTGAGGCAACGGGACGTCTTCATTGTTTGGCGGATTCATAATTTCCGGGGCAGTCCATCGACAAGTTCCCGCGGTTTTGATGGAAGTGAACTCAGATGAGTCAATGATTAACGCTAGGCCGTAGTCAGCAACAACAGCGTGTCCTGCGCTATCAACGAGTACATTTGCCTTGCTATAAATTGTGGTCACTGAGCTAAATAGGAGGACAATTAAAGACTGACCCCTCGCAAGTCACCATGAATGATAGGTGGCCATTGTTGATGCAAGTATTTCAAACCCAGAGCAATTTCCCCAACCTGACAATAAAAATCAGAATTCATAATTTGCTGCCATTAGAGGTGAAAGGCTTGTGAACCAGTCGTAGCTTCGTTTCCTCAGAACTTTCGCGCTTTGTGTACTCCATGACATTTTTTCCTTCAAAAAACTCGAGTACGAGCCCAGGAAGCATCCCAAAGTTGTATACAAATCCATAGAATTTGGCAACGTGAGGGTGACATAGCGTCAGCCAGCGAATGCCTTGCCGACGAAGCTCCTGGCATAGACGCTAAGGCACTTTGCATGACTCATCTAATAGGAAGTATACCTTGATTAATTGTTCTCGAAAATCGGGTCTGCTACTCGAGCCTCCGCGAAGAACTTTGATGGCAACCTGCAACCAGCCATGAATGAAACACACATGAAATGACGACAGCCTCACCAGCGTAGTATGGAAAGCAAGACTGATCTGCTCGGAATTCTCGGTTGCCGATTGATGGCCGCATATTTGCTAAGTAATATAATTGATTCGTGGTATTTGCACCATAATTATGCAATCTGCAATGAAGAATTTCACGGAGCCATCGCCCAAGTCTTGCCGTCTAACATCCATCAAGTATTGGCACTGTCGGAACACATATCATTACTGGGTATCTTATTAATTTAAAGAATATCAGTAATTCTGCAATGTAATTACAGATTTAAATCAACTTACTTGATGTTCCCAAGATGTTTCAGGCTCAAATTGACAAAATACACCAACACTGAGGCACATTTGCACATACTTCCTTGAAGAAACATCACACAATGATCCTCCAACCAACCTCCAAGCATTAGCATCTTGAGTGCATGGCTATGTCAGTGCTAAAGTAGTTTTGCTGCATCCAATACACTACAATGCTTCCAGGTGCAACAAAGCCCACCCTATAGCCTCACACAGCTCTCAGATGACAGTAGACTAGCCTCCAATCATGGAATGGCATCTGGTGGCATCTCAGACCATGCAGGGATGGTTGTGCTTGTGAAAGCAGAGTAATTTTGTCACTGCCAAAGTCCCAAGATGAGTATGATTTTGTGCAAATTTTCATGCAGACTCATTGTGATCTTGCACCTTTTGAATCAATTTGTGGCTGACTCAGAAAGAGGTATTCAGGAAATATTCAGAAAAGGATGTGAGGCTTCTCCCCACATAATTTTGAATAGACACACTCACAACTTCACATACTTTCTATTAGCAATGCCATCTTGCACATGATGTTGTGGTAACTAGTTTATCAAACAAACTGGGTGGATGGCATTAGTGCCGTTCACAGTTACTGTTTTTGAATCATTTTTCATCTCATTTCTCATCTCGTTTTTCTGAAAAATAGAATCAAAAACGGGCAAAGAAACACATCAAAAATGATCCCAAAAATGCCATTTTTCAAAAACAGCCATTGTGTCCATTTTTGATGTGTTTCTGTTTTTCATCCATTTTTCATCCATTTTTTGTGTTCAGGTTTCAAGTTGCTGAAGGGCGTTTCAGTGTTGTCTGTTCTTTTTCTTTTTTCCCGATATGACAACCACTTTATTCTATTCACCGTTTGCACTGCAGAATGAGCAAAAAAATCAAAATAAATTACTCTTAATAGACTGAAAACCAATTAGTTGAGGCTCAGGGAAGAATTGCAGCTGACAGATACTATTGGAGAAATGATAAGATAAGGTGGGGTCTGCAACAAGGTGCAGAGTTCAAGGCTTCCAGGGTGCCGAAAAATGGGCTGTTCCATTTTTCACTCATTTTTTATCTCATTTTCGAAAATTTCAAGGAGGGCAGGTTCACAGTAGCCATTTTTCACTTCATTTTTCACTTCATTTTTGATGTTCTATGTCTACAAAAATGAACAAAAAATGAATCAAAAATGGCTACCATGAGCACCCCTATGCAAGAAATTGTGGGCATTGTTGTTGCAGCAAACAACTGCCTCCAAGTTATCATGAAACTCCCCAACACCCAGTGTTGTTTGTGATAATTTATTTGATGATAGGACACTGTGATGTGCCCCAGAAGACTTGATCACATTCTATATGTTGATTGGTCCACCTGATTGAGAAGTGAAAGAAGGAATTTTAAACCTCAAGATGAAATCAATTACCATTGGACTGGATGTAAACATGAGAGACATTGCTGAACTGGTGAGTCTTGTTCCTCAGTCACTTTTGATAAATAACCCACTCTCCTGCAGGATTTCCTGGGGTGGGGATCATACTTCCATTGAAGAGACCTTCAAGAAAATAATGCATATTTTTTACAGGCAGAATAGACCACAACAAGATAGTAAATTTCTTTAGTCTTTTCCAGTGAATGGCAAAATGGGTGATGGACTCATCATCTGCCACAGAAGAAAGATTATTTATATATAATTCATGTGACTAGATTCAATGCTGGCTGAAGAAAACAGTGCCGCATAGAAATGCAAGTTGTACCCTTAAATTAACTTGTCAGGAAAAATCACAAGGACACTCATATAACTGTCAAGCCCTGGGATGAATTGAAGTGGAATATCAGACGAGCAAGCAAGGCCATGATGTAATTTGCCTGTTACATGATGAAGGCATCGAGTAGACCATGAAGAAAGGCACTTGAACAACATAGCTGTATATTATGTAATTTGCAAATACCACAAATCAATTATATTACTTAGCAAATATGCGGCCATCAATCGGCAACCGAGAATTCTGAGCAGATCAGTCTTGCTTTCCATAGCGTAGGAACTCCGTCGACCTCAAGTTTTCCCCTCCAGAGATCAGAATGCTCCCCGATACCAATGTAGTAATCACCATCCCTCTCGACAGCGTCAGTCAGATCCTTGAAGTGCGAAATAGGTCGTCATGAAGATCAGGAAACCATCCATAGCTCACGTCATCATTATTGTCTATAAAACACATTACTTGTTGTGGTACGCCTGGCTGATCAACCATCGACTGGAATCCAGCGTCGCAGCTGCGTTATCGACTGGGCTGAGGGTGATAAACAGGGCGCCTACATGTTCGAGAGTCGTGCGTAAATTAAGCTGGCGCCTGAAGCACTTGACACTCACAAGCTGTCAAAAACTTCAAGCGCCAGATACCTAACTCACCGTGATACATTAAAGAAATAAATAATGTGCTTACTGTGGTCCTTTGGGGGCAACGAGTTTACTTGGTACATCGTTCTTTCAACGACCGCCTTTAACCAGTTGTTTTTGATGGCGCCAAAAATCAATCACTGATTCGTACTGGCTTAGCAAAGACAACACGTCGTGTTCGGAGCGGTTGTTGACAGGATACAACTTCTCCAAATTACGTTAAATGCTGTTGTCGTGTGCAGGACATATTGGAGTTGCTAGTCCATCCTTCCATCAACATGGGGCAGGGTATACGGATGGAGCCAAGTGGGGCAAGTTGGGATCCGAGGTAACACCAAGCTACTGCAAGAGGTTCGTAATGATTTGATCCCCTGGGACGGCAGAAGCTGAGCTGGCCCACCAAGGTTACAGCGCAGTTTGAGAGTCTGTGTTTTTAGCCCCTGCATCCATAGGAATGTCAAGGTCAGTGAGTAATGAGTGACAGGGAGATGGGGCAGACTCAAACCCACTGCCAGTCTCCGATGATAGTTGTCAGAGAGGGGGGAGACGCGTCAGCCCAACGTCAGCCCTCATTTAAATAAGTTACCGACTGTCACATTTGTGACGCAAACGCGTTGGTGTTGTTGACGAGTCAGCGACGACATGCAGCGACATGCCCTGGAACTCTCCAACTCTCAGTCATTCAAATTACAACATGGCGAGTACGCGTTCTCATTCTATGGCATCCGGACAACGAATGCATTTTCTTGAAATACTTGAAACCAGCACGACGCGCAACTCAATTACTACGGGAAACGTCTAGCCACCTGTTCTTCAGACCGTGAAAGTCTTCGATGTAGTCGATGGGGACGCTTAAAGATCAACCGCGTGTAAGACACTCAAAGGGCACGCGTTGAACACGTTCATGATTCAGGTCAACCGCTTACTTCGAACCGCAGGCATACAAGACCAGTCTGGCAAGTCGATTGGGCACACCCAAAGTACGGCCATATACTGGCTTCGTGTTCACATGACGGAAAGGTGTTGATCTGGAAGGAGTTACTTGGGCAAGGAGCTGCTCCAGGAGGATGGATCAAGATTGAAGAACATACTCTGCATACGGCTTCGGGTGACGGGTATCATTACCATTGCTCGCTTATTTGGCTTACCCATTTTACCAGTTAACTCTGTGTCTTGGGCGTCCCATGAACTCGGAGCCATCCTTTCCCGCGCGTCCTCTGTTTGAAAACTTTTAGTTTTGACTCTCAAGAGTACGTCTATAATTGACCACGTTTGCATATTCATCTTACGTTTCATGGTCAGACGATGGCCAATGGTCAATGGGACGCTGACATCTTCAATGGCTGCAACGCCGTTTCGTGGGCGCCCGCAAATCTTCCCCGGTTCTCTTATTACCGTTTTGAGGAACTTGAGCGCCTGGTGGGGCCCAATTATCACCCACGTCTTTGGTCAAGCGTTTCGCTAGTGCCGGCTGTGACAACCTTGTCAAGATGTGGGGATACCGCGAAGATGCCCAATTATGGCCGAGGAGGAGACGCTAGAAGATCACACTGACTGGGTGCGAGACGTAGCGTTTCGTGCCCAAGAATTCCATGCCGTTGATTCGTTTGAATTCGACTTAAAACCATCAGTGCTTTCCGTGAGGTATCAAGGACCCTTGCTGTTAAAAAGTAGACAGTATAGTAATTTAGATCTTAGACATCATATTTTTATCTCGTTCCCTATTCATTACATGCATGGCAAGAGGAGAGTTCATTGAAGCTATAACGGGTTCATACAACATGAGGGTATATCGAGTAGTAGATGGGACGAAACAAAAGCATATGGCCTGCTGTTCTTTACGTGAGATCATTGAGGGACTGCAACAAACCGGGCATTTTCTCCCTTTGGGAGGGGTCAATGTGCCAGCATCTTCTCATGATGTCCCAGCAGCTTTGATCGTGGAGAAAGGCGGGATAACGTTTTTGTTTGGGTTTTTCATTTCCGTACGCGACGGCATTCGCCGCCTGTAGCTCAATCATATACCAGAATGGAATTTTCCCCGTAAGAGTCTAAAACAAAAGTATCAAATACGGTAAGGAGGACGTGATGTGCATGGAAAAAAAAAACACAAGCCTCGAGCATCACCATGCTGAAACACCACACGTCGGCTAGTTGGGTAAAGGCCTTCGTGGTCCGCTTCTCGTTCTCGGCCGTCAGAATTTCTGGGGGCAGGTGTCTGTTTTTTCAGATTAGTATCCAGATTGCTCTCAAAACAAAGTCTCCCTGACCGATGTACCGCACCACCGATTGAGGAAGTATAGCCGGCTATTTCAAGAACGCGGGTCCGACCGAAATCAGAGATACGGGGGGTGAATTTGCCATTAATAAGCTGAATGAGGACGTTATTCTATTCAGTACAAGATCAATTTTTTTTTGCCAGTCGTGGAAAGAAATATTTTCTTTACCATCGTCATATCACCATGAACCACCTTTTCCCCATGCACGTAAGTCAGGCCTTCCGCAATCCCTTTCACCTAAACAAATAAACGAGTCGCACTCAAATTGAAAGTTCATGCCATCAAGATGACCCTCACTCACGATAGGAAGTCTTTCGACAGATGCTCTTGCCGGGTCAGAGAAAAAAGCGCGGAGATCGCCAAGAGTGCAGCGCGGCGCCACAATACCAGTGGAAGGAATCGCTTGGTCGTCAATCAAGCCATACAAAGGAAGCACATTTGTATGGCGAAGAAGTGCCCAGACACGATATTCCTTGTTCAAAAGCTGGTGATTTGGACCAAATAAGAACTAGGGACGGCCAAGAAAGGGAGAGACTAGCCTTCGAATACTTCCGCTGACCTTCGGGGGTATGCGCCTTGATGTGTGCGTCTCGAAAGACTTTGATGGCAACCTTGATGCACAGCAGTGTTCGTGAACGAGGAAGGACAACGATATAAATATGAACGGTACCCACAGCAACATTCCGGCCAGAGATGGCATCGCCAGTCCACACTCCAGGATATATGTCCGCGTAACCACCGCAAGCAATGGGATATTTTTCGGTGATCTCTATATGCCCGTCCAAACGCTGCAGGTCGTAATATCAGCAAGTGAGAAGGGCTGCTGAACGGTTGACAATGACCTTCATGTCCTGAACATCAATGCCATTGGTAGCCATATCGTATCTTTGAAGAAACCACGACAAGGACAACCAGCTTGCCTCCCGCTTTATCGTAGTTCAAGTGTTGTCAACTGCATCACATGGTGAATACCGGAGAAGCTTTGCGGGAAGGGGCGCTTATGGGACGTTAAGAACACATTGTTGACACGTTGGAGACATTGTAACCGTGAGCCGCATGTTTGAAGATGCTCTCTAATCTTGACGCTTGGAGATCTGGTGACACACTCGTCTCGCAAATGTGAGAGAATGTCTTGAACGTGCAATGCAATCCGTGTTGACGGAGAGAAGAAAACACGTAGCAGCAAAACGATCCCGAAACATGATAGCCCTTAACGCCATGACGGATACCAATGGCACTAGAAGGGACAGCGAGGCAGGATATCGGACCCAACGAGCGCGCATCGAAACCTTTGCACGCAAAGATATGATTGTCCATTAGAGCAAAAAGACAACATGTCATGATAAACCTGAGCTACACTGGCAGATATTCACGGACGGTGTCCAGCCTAGTAGCAAGGTCAGAAAGTGACCCAGATTCAAGAAAAAAGGTAAACAGACCAATCCCTATACCAAGTTGTCTGAGGAGCGGTCAGCGATGTAATCTCAAAAGAAGAACTACTCGTACCAAACCCAGTCTGCGGCAGATCTGACGGGCGGTTGGCCGTTGATCGGGGTTCTGGCTCCAGCACTGTTCCACAAGTTTTGAAAGATCAGATTTGTTTTCAAAAAACTCTGGAAGGGGAGGGCGATTTCCGCTCAAGATTGCAAAAATAACGCTGCTGTCACCTTTCTTCTCGTCAAATGGTCGCTCTCCTGCAAAGATCTTATCGGGGTGTGAGTAAACGCCTTGCATGGGGGCCTGGAGATATACCTCAAAGACGGTCATAGCGAAGGAAAAAATGTCGCTCTTGACGGTAAACTGGGGCAAAGGTGGTTCGCCATTGGCCGGAGGGTCCATAATTTCCGGTGCAGTCCATCGACAAGTTCCCGCAGTTTTGATAGAGGTAAACTCAGGTGAATCCATGATCAATGCTAGACCGTAGTCGGCCACAACGGCGTGTCCTGCGCTATCGACGAGCACATTGGCCTTGCTATAATTGTGTGGTCACCAAGCAAAAAAGAACAATGAAAGACTGACCCCTCGCAAGTCACCATGAATGATCGGCGGCCATTGTTGATGCAGGTTTTTCAAACCCAAAGCAATCTCCCCAACCTGACGATAAGGATCAGAATTAAAATTCTGCTGCAATCAGAAATGAAACGCCTGCAGACCAGTCTTAACTTCGTTTCGTCAGAACTTTCATGCTTTGTGTACGCCATGACATTTTTTCCTTCATAAAACTCAAGTACGAGCCCGGGAAGCATACCGAAGTCATATACAAATCCGTAGAACTTGGCAACGTGAGGATGGGATAGCTTCAGCCACAGGATGGCTTGCTGGCGAAGTTGCTAGCACGGGCGCTTAGGTGGTTTGCATGACTCGAGTGATAAAAAAGTGTACCTTGATCAAGTTTTCTCGAAAGTCGGGTCTGCTACTTGACCCCCCGCGAAGAACTTTTATGGCGACCTGTAATCTGCCATCAGTAAACACGCACGTGAGATGACAACGATCAGACCATGGTAGAAACTCCGTTGACCTCCAGTTTTGCCCTCCAGAGATCAGAATGCTCCCCGATAGCGACGCAATGTTCACCAACCCTCTGAACAGCGTTAGTCAGGTCCTTAAAAAGTGAAATAAGCCCCAACATAAACAAGGAAACCATCCACTGCCTACATCATTATTGTCCATTTCTTGCTGAGACACGCCTAACAAGTCGACCATGGATTGAGCTTGACCCAAGGCGTCGTTGTTGGCAGTCGTGAACGTGTGAAATTCAACAATATCGTACGTTTTGGCCAACTTGAAGTTCTTACGTGAAAAAATAAGCGCTAAACAATTTAAATTAGTAATTGACGGTCCTTCGAAGGCAGGAAACTTCTTTGGTAAATGCGTCGAACGACGGCCTTTAAACCAATTTCCTTCAGGGTGCCAAAAGATCAATCAGGGGAGGGACCCTAAAACGTTTTATTGCCCTAATGGAAAGGATGTTGCTTGCCAATTACAGTTAGTGATGTGCAGGAGGACCCCGGGCAATAGCAGAAAAGGCCTGATCCCGAAAATTGGGTTTTTGTCCGGACGCCTCTGCACCAAATTTGTCCGGACTGGACCTGGCCTACCACACCCCAATCTCAAAAATTTGTCCGGACGGCCAGATCAGGGTAAATTTTTCTCTACAAATGTCCCACAATTATGCTCAAATACCGGCTGGGATGCTTTTTTTTTTGACATCTCGTCGATTTTGTCCGGACTCTGGCTCTGGGCAGTTTCGAATTTTGTCACTTTTTGTCCGGATTGGCCCCCAGCTGTAGGGCCTAAAATCCACATTTTTTGTCCGGATCGGGACCAGGGCTTTCCTGCTATTGCCCGGGGTCCTTGTGCAGGCCCGGCTTGGCCTGAAAGCCACGGCTATGGCCCGGCTTTGCACGGCTCAGGCTCATCCAATTTCAAGCCTGAGCTTTTTGCAAGGCTTTAGGCTGGCTCAGGCCTGGCTCAGGCTCAGGCCACGGCTCATGGGCTAAAGTTGAAAAACATGAATAAACAATCATGTAACGGATGTGACGCATCACACTCATACGTCTCATCTAATCTACAGATCTCGGACTCTCTACCATTCTCTTACCCCATCTGTCTCTACTTCAAAGTGATTACGCGTCCTCAACGCTTACGCGTACTCTACCGATTACGCGTACATCTCTAGCTTACGCGTACACCTCTACCACCTTACGTAAACCCCCTCTGTCTTAGTATAAAAGGGCCAACTGTAGCTACAGTCGTGGACAAGCAAAGCCCACTAATTTGGTATCTTGGTAAATAATGTATCTAGAGCTGAGATTTTTCCAGATTCTGGCTCAGATTTGCGAAATGCGTCGAAAAACGCACCTCCGAAGTTTTTCCCACGAGGAATTGGCATGGCCAAAATTTTGGACCAAAAAACTGCAACATTTGGGGAGAAAAACAGGTTGAAACCGGCCAGAAATTATCGAAAGTTGGTACCTGTGCTGGGCTTTGGCTGGAAGCTACTCAGAAAGGGCAAAGAATCTATCAGAAAGGGATTTCCCTGCATTTCGAAAGCCTAGTGTGATGGAATTTCTTAGTCCCGTGATAGATGTCACATCAAAAAGTGACTAAGTGCCCAATTTGGGTCAATGTTTGGCAATTTTTTCCAGAAGAACCGCTCGATAAATTGTTTCGAAACTTGATGGGCAGATTGTTCTCCGTGAAAGGAAGCGATTCCGCTATTTTTCATATTTTTCTTGGCACTTTTTGGTGTCCGGCCAAAAATTTAGGGTCTATTTTTGTATATGGCCATTTTCTCCAAAACGGCTCGTGAGACTTGGCTGAAATTTGGCCAGAAGCTTCCCTCAACATATCTGCACGTTTTCCGGGCACTTTGGTAGCCATCAATAATTTCCATTTTTATTAGTGGGCTTTGCTTGTCCACGACTGTACATACTCTTCAGTGAATATAGTCGTTCAAACGGTCTATTCTCGCTACCTCAGTGTATCAAAACTGCCCGCTGTTACCTCCAGTCACAGCAGTCACGCTTCTGCTACATATTTTTGACCAAAAACCCGACTCTTAACCCGACAAAACCCCCGACTCGACTTATCTTGCCCGTCAACTGGACTACTTCGGATTGATCACCCGGATCCTCCGTTTACTGGCAACAAAAAACCTCTTGCTTTATTATCTTCACAAAAACTCTAAAACACTATGTCTGCTTCTCGCTACACACTCCGAACCCGTTCCACCCGCGCTGGCGTAGCTGCCCAGCCAGGTACGGTTCAAACCCCTAAAATTAGTACTAATGTACTTGGTTCACAGGCATACTTGACCGCGACGAATGATCGTGCCATTGAGGAAACAACACGCTCCTACAGCGACGTTGTGGCCTCCCGACCTTCCTCACCAGCGTCCGCTATCGGGGAAGAAGCGCCTTCGGGTGATACTGAAACCCTTGCACACTCAGCAGGGGTGGAAGAAACTTTAGTCGTTAAAACTAAAGACGTTAGCCCAAACAATACAAAAAATATTGTTACTAACCGTAATGACCATGAGAGCGATACTTCCTCGCTAAGTGAGATAAGCAATCCGGATGATAACCAAAATCCGTGGACCACAGTGGTCCATAGGCGCTCCAGAAGCCTGGATTCTTTGAGAAAGAACAAAAAGACTACAAAAAAAGTCGAAATAGCTCAGAACCGAGTTAATGACTTAGCTGCAGAACAAGACACTGTGGTTATGGAAGCTGAGAAACAATTAACCAGCTCTCAGAAAGAACAACTCTCGCGCCGTTACGAGAGAGTCCAAAAGAAAGTGGCACCATGCGACAGGTCCGAGTCGCGAGGTGAGGGCCCTTCCAACCCAAAAGGGAAGGGAGTTGACCCCCGTAACTGGGCCAATGCACAGCTCAGCGATGGTGAACTTGACGTCAACGCCCAGTGTGAGGTGTTAGAGTCCTTCACGATACAGCGTAACAGAGAACCTGAGTCTGACGATTCAGTAGAAGAGAGCCCCCGAAAGGTTGTGGCCGCTCACCGAGGAAAGAACAAACCCTCCAAGAGTTTACCCAGTGTAAACCTGGAACAAACACCCACACGATCTGTCAAGAAGGACAAAGATCATCACAAAGCCTTGTTGGTAAAAGCAGCTCGGACCAACCAGCCGTTCAATCAGATTGCCCCCAAAAGCTACCTTGGGCGTGTGCTCGAGAACATTGATAGGCCGAGGAAGTCGCATCGTCGACAGCCCAGCTCAAGTCCAGACTCATCCAGCTCAGACTCGTCCTTCAGTTCTGACAGTAGCTTGTCGGACTCGAGTGATTCAGATGATGAATCCGATGGCTTGATCAATAGCCGCCGAGCGCGAAGGCGCCCCAGGCACAGGTCCAAACAGCGGCGTAGCCGACGCCGCCGATCACGATCCAAGAAACCTAAAACCTTGATTAGGCCAATCCCTCCTGTTGAGTACGATGGAACAGCTGACGCTCGTGCGTACCATCGATTCGTCACTGAAGGAACAGACTACGTTACAACCGGAAAGGTCCATAGAGACCGCCGTGCATTTGTCCTTTCTTATTATCTGAAAGGGAAGGCGTACGATTTTTATACTCAGAATGTATCACTCAACGCTCACGAGTGGACACTTAAAGAGTTCTTCATACAATTATTTAATTACTGTTTCCCTTCTGATTACAGAACGGAACTACGAGAGAAACTCCGAAAATGCTTCCAAAACAATAAAACTGTTTCAGACTATGCTTTCGAGCTCAAAGAACTTTTCAACATGATTGGTGTCATAGATGAACACGAGAAAGTTGTCAAATTTTGGAACGGGCTCTGTGCCCCCCTCCAAAAACAACTCTGGATATTCGGACTAAACCCTGAAATGTCCTCTTGGGAAGAAATCCAGGAGGGTGCTGAAACTTTTGAAACTTCAGAAAAGTTTGACCCTCAGCACCAACGGAGTAATAACAATAATAATTTTGGTGGAGGAGCTCCCTCCAGCTCCCACCAAAATAATCGGACTCATCCAAGTGAAAAGAACAGATCGGGGCAGAAACGCTTCGGTTCGCAAACTACTCGTGGGAGCTCCCAGACACCCTCAAATCAACAGAAGCCGCCGAA